>NC_056726.1:503922428-504187428 GCF_019279795.1 Protopterus annectens | reverse complement strand
TAGATTTGTATGTGGAGGTTCAAAGGAATTGAAAGAAGCCAGATGGAAAAAAAAATAAAAAAGATGGGAGAAAAATAAGGATTCAGGATATTTTGGATGAAATGTGATTACATTTGGATGGCTTTGCAATTGTAGACTGCAACTGTAGAAGGGTGAGTGTGGATGAGACTGTACAAGACTTTGAAAGCTTTCTTATAGTAAGTTGTTGATGAGAAGTAGCTTTCGATGCATGGCATTTGGTAAATTATTCCAGTTGGTAGGTAGTAACTAGGTAAGGCGCACTTTGATCAACATTCATTTAATGTCTGAGTTTTACTGTCATATTAATTTGCTGTTGACCTGAGGCAATAATAAGAGAGAGATTCTTTATATGGAGAGGAGAGAGAACAGTAATTAGTGAAGATGAGCTTGTACATGAAGCTAGAAAGAGGTGTAGGTAGTGAGAAGTCACCCTAAATGTACATGATTGCTGTAGTGATATGTTCTTAGAGGTACAGAAGTACTGAGCCTAAAAGTTTTTATTTGGTAGTGTTTGGTACTTGAGAAAGAAAACACATTCCTATTAGCCATATTTCAGTTGTGGCATGATAAAATTTTGGGCAAAGCATATTCTGTTTAATCAAGTTAAATGCTTTGTGATTTCGTAGGATACTTTGATGTTTGTGTTATTGTGGTAACCAAAGTAACATGATGTGAGCTAATGAGTGTGAACCTATTGCAGGCTGAGATATTTCAGCTGTTAGACTTATTAAATGGGATCTCCATTTGTTTGAGAATTTTTAAATATTTGTTGAATTCTAAAGAACAGTTTTAGTAAACAGTTATTTATCTTCAGTCATAACTGGAATAATGTACTAAAGTTTTTCTGCTAAAGGTTTTCAGTATTGGAGAGCAAGGGACTATATATATATATATATATATATATATATATATATATATATATATAATAGCAATTGGTCTGAGATCTGTTCTTTCCAGCTTCACATTTAGCAAGTAGAATACTTGTTATATTAATCTTGTCATTCATTCATTGAAAGTCTACCTGCTTACATTAAAATGTGTTCATCAGTCTCTGTTTAATGATTATTCTGGGAATTTGATTTTACTTTACATGATTACATCTGACAGAAAATGTAGTGAAAAATAGAACATTTCACACATTCGTACCAAAAGCAAAATGTACTAATAAAGTTACTGTTAACAGTGAGTTTTTCATGCATCTTTGCTGGAAAAAGTTTAACTTATATTTCAAATAGATAGGCATCATTAACAAAATCTAAACATTGTAGAAAGCATTTTTCATAAGCCTTTAAGAAATGCAGAATTGAAAATATAACTTAACATTGTTTCAATCTGTATGCTTTCACAAAACCTGACCGTGCCATCATGTTATTATAACTAAGAAATCTGAAGTAACTAGAATTAACTTGCATTGTATAAATCATTAACTAAAAAGGCAAAACCTTTCAAAATGAAAGTTTCTCTTGCCTAATAAGCTGTACATGTTAACAAAAGAGGTAAACCTACAGTTTTTCAGCCGTCTGACTTTGTAACCACACAAGGGCAGAATCTTCATGGGTGGAAGTCTTTGTCTTTTTTCCCATACAGGGTGCATGTTCTTTCAGGAAGTCAGTGGGTTTCCTCAGCGAACAAAGAGAATAATATTGGCCCCATCGTCTCTTGTTTTTCTTCTTCTTCTTCTTATGTATTTTCTCTCTCTCTCTCTCTGTTTCTCTTTTGCAGATGTCTGCAGTAATCAGCAAGTTGGGGGATCTAAAATTTGTATCGGAGCATGATGACACAGATACCGAATCACCTGCAACAAAGTAAGCAGCAAAACATTTTAGAAACTGTAGTTTTACTGCCTGCGGAATTAGTCTGTTTGCACCATTTTGCTCAGTTTGTTAATAAAATCATGAAGAAGCGGAGATGCCGAACATTTAGCAGCATGTTTAGTCTTTTTAAACTGGTACATCATATAAGCCTGAAAGTCAAGAGATGAATTATTAACATATATGCTTTTAAATTTGTTTTCTTTTTCCATATTTTGCAGTCTGTCTTACTGTAGTTAACCATGAAGCAACACAAATGTTCTTAAGCCATATAAGACATAAATCTTAAACCTTTTTGAATAGGTCAAATCTTTACCTAGATGTTAAGAACTGCCAAAAGTCCCAGCACTTCAGCCTAGCTGCCAAGCTTGCAGGAGGAGAGAGTAGCTTTTGGCCTGCTTCTTATTGGCGTACAGCAACAGTGGTCCCACTCCACAAAGGTGGTGCCACAACAGACCCCGGAAACTATCGCCCTATAAGCCTTACTAGCCTGGTCTGCAAAGTTGTGGAGTGTATCATCATGGAAATCATAAACAAAGACATTGGGAACCTCCAGACACTGGATGCTACCCAATTCGGCTTTGTTAAGGGCAGATCTTGCCTCTTGAACCTGGTCGACTTCTTTGAAACAGTTACCAAAGCCATAGATGAAGGGAAGGTAGTCCACACAGCCTACCTGGACCTCGCAAAAGCCTTCGACACAGTACCCCACTCGGGCATCATAAATAAGCTCACCAGCTTAAATATCAACCCCTATGTCACAAGATGGGTTGCAAACTGGCTCAGGGATAGAACCCACATGGTCAGAATAGCAGGTGCCATGTCAGACTCTAAACCAGTTACAAGTGGTGTCCCACAAGGCTCAGTCCTGGGACCTCTCTTGTTCGGTATATATTTTTCTGAGGTACAGGCTAACACGGGTGGATTACGGCTGACCAAGTTCGCAGATGACTGCAAACTGGGTGCCATAATCGACTCTCCGGCTGACACAAGCATCCTCCAAAAGGGTCTCACAGAGATGTATAACTGGTGCCAGAGCCATGGCCTAAAGCTAAATGCCAAAAAGTGCATAGTCATCCCCTATGGGGAAAAACAAAGTGCCCACAAATTGCCACATAGGTGGTAATCCATTAAGTACGGAAGAAGTAATTAGGGACTTGGGGACCCAAGTAGATAAAAATCTCTCCTTTGACAATCACGTTGCCAAAGTGGTTAGAAAGACCTTCTATATAGCCCACCTTATCACGAAAGGGCTCACATCTAGATCAAGAGAGGTAATTGTGCCCCTCTACTCATCACTTATCAGGCCCATAATTGAATACAATGCCCCATTTGGGATGTACCTTACCCGACACCTGCAGCAACTGGAAAGACCCCAAAAGTACCTCACCAAGAGGATCAAGGGGCTCAAACAGATGCCCTATGTAGTTCGGCTAAAGAAACTCCAGCTCTACTCAGTTGCGTACCGCCTACTCAGAGGTGATCTGTGTCTGACGTATAAAGCCATGTCCAACCCAGAATTAATGGACATGCTTCACCTCAGGAAATCCAAATCCCTTAGAGCTACACACTCTAGGGACTTGCACCTCAGCACAAAAATAAATAGGACATGCTGGAGGGACAGATTCATATCCCAGAGGCTCCCCTCACTCTGGAACAAAATCCCAATCCATGTTAGGCAGAGACCCTCACTGACCCTCTTCAAGAGAAATCTTGACGAGTGGATGGGAGATCGTAAGTTTACCCCTGGGATCTCTTCTGTGTCCCTGCTTGACAGAGGTACAGTAAACTAACCTTAAAAGGGCTACCTTCTATGACCTACTATACAGAGGCACAGTCAACTAATCTAAAATGGTGGCGAAATCCACACATACTCTGGCTAGGCTTATAAATGCCCTAGGGCAGATAGCCTAGTATCAACCTATGAACGTATAACAGTAGCTAGGGGTGTTCAGTATATACACCAGATAGCAAGTCCCTTGTGCAGCCTTGACCTATACTGGAACACCTTCAGAATGCAAAGGAAGAAAGAAACTGAGAGGAGACATCAGACACGCACCTTTCTTAAGGTAAGCCTTTCTTTTAAAGAGTTTTTAGATCCTGTATGTAATGTTCTCAAGTAGTGTGGACTTGAGTTTACACTGATCATGCACTACATCATGCAAAAAGTGTTTAAGGGAAGCACTTATTTTAAGCAACAGTAAACAACATTCACGGAAGGATCACATAAAGCACAGTGAAACTAGACTCCATGTTAACAGTAAGGCAAACACTATTCATATTAAGTCATACAGAAACACGAGGATATAGAGTTTCCATACAATGGATTTGTTATACAAAAAAAAAAAAAAAAAAACAGAATTCTTGCTGTTTCTTTTCACAAGACAAAACCACCTAAGAACAGATGATGGTATATATTCCAGTACTAACCAAAGAATTTGGAACCCTTACATTGGCTTGTTGCTAATTCCAGTGAGTATCAAACCAACTTAAAAAAGTTTATTTAAAATTACTAATGCAGTGGTACTTATGGGAATAGGTGTACAACACTGGTTCATTAATACTGTGAGCACACTTCTGAAAGACATTTGTATAGGGCTGAATGATCTGTCTTAGACCATAACAGAAAAACATACTAAGTGCAGACAAGGCCCCATCCACACACTTTTTTGACATTATATAGAAAATAGTTTTTTAAAACCAGTCTGTTCAAGCACTGGGGGGACTTCCAGTGGATAGCAACAACTTGATGACAAATTGCTAAAACTTGGACTACACATCCCCACTCAGTATGAGACAAAATCTTGGGCATATCTGACATCATCATTGTAAATCATCAGCCATAAAGTTCTAAATCTGTCCTGAGAACTCTTGCACCAAGGGAAATATAGGAACAAAATCTCTGTATACCAGGATGAGACCCGAATTTATACAGAATATTCACCCACTCCCACCACAATGCACAGAAGTCCAACAAAGAACAGTTATTCACCATGTATCAAAGCTGAATATATCACTGTCTATCTGTATGTGCTAAACCATAAAAAACTTGCAACTCTTCAAAAGGTTGAAAGCCACCCCCTTTTTTGACTCCTTAACTAGCTGTCTCAAAGAGAAAATACCCTTTATATCCATTTCTACCAACAGACAGGTCTACCATTCACTTTAATTTTGGATTATTCCAGACAGGTTTTTCCTGATGGTAACCATTTAAAATATATGGAGTTACAATACCAAGTCCCAAATTGTGGAGACCGAATGATCAGATATCTAGACAAGATTGTCATTTCTCAGAATTTTCCCTTATGTATGGCAGTCTCAGAGTTTATATATGTATTGGTTTGGGGGAATGAAGGGCTTGTCCCCCACATCAGGGGGTTCCCCCTACAAAAAAAAAAGTTTAAAAGAGAAGAGTGAGGTTCAGTACTCATTCTTCTGTATTTTCAGTCTTTTTTTCTGTATTTTGGGACTTGGCATTGAGAGTCCCGGCATTTCCAGACCCCTTACATTTTTGTCCCTATGGATTTGGACAATTAGTCCAAGATGTTCATCTTGTTTCACTGTTGAAGTCATTACAATTGGGTTATCCTGCTGGCAGGCTACCTGCACGGCCCGAGTTCCAAAGTCTAGGTCCGGCGTCAGTTGCTGTCACCTCCTCCCTGACATCAGTGCACCAGGAGTATAAAAGATGCAGCTGACGCCATTTTCTTCAGTCTTTCTTGCCGCGCGGTGCCCGAAGCAAAAGCAGTTCGCAAGTGCCGGTCAGTCGACTCCTGAGATTTTCAAATTCAAATTTCAGATCCGAAGTCTTCATTAAAGCTAAGTACCCCATTGGGGAAACTTTTTTCTTGCTCCAGACCGATGTCAGAAAAAGTAAAAAATTGTATTTCTTGTGGGAAGCAAATACCTCATACGGATTTTCATTCTTAGTGTATTCCTTGCTTAGGCCCTGACCACAACGTTGCTAGCTGTCCGTTTTGTACTAGATTTAACCAACGCACTATTAAGCGTCGGTACGATTTTGCATTTCATTACTTTGGACGAAGATTCAATTATATAATGCCGTCAGAACAGCTGACTACCGGAGTTTATAAAAAGTGCAAAGAAAAAGAAAAGGACAGGCATCTGAAGTCCAAAACTGATGACGAGGCTTCCGCTAGGCCTCTCGCCGGTTCGTGTGTTCTCAGTGAGGCACTTTCTCAGCCCCTGACGTCCCCTACCTCAGAGCCACAGGCCGCTTCCGACTCCCACGTGGAGCCAACTAGGCCGCTGGAAACTGAAGGTATTGGACACTCGGAAACTATTCCCTCAGATAGGTCTGGAGCCGCTGAGCAGGCATTGGCTTCTGAGGGTGTTTTCAGGCCTACACAGTTATATGTAAAGCCAACTTCAGCTTTAAAGGCAAAGACTAAAGTAGCTCTAAAGACAAAGAAACAAGTACAGCATTCTCCTGGACAGGCCTCCATGCCTAAAAAAACAGATGCTTAAAATGGCCGAAGACCTAATTACTTTGATCAGGGGTTCCCATCCCCCTCCTGATAAGAGGCCTAGGCAAGAGATAGAATATGAATCTTCAGATCAGGTTTCCATTTCCTCTGATTCCTCTTCTGAACATGAATATTCCCTTCCTCCCTATGAGGGTTCTGATGCTGAAGAATCTATCCCTTCAGCCTCTCCTTCTGAGGATTATTCTTTTGGGGAGACCCTGCATACTGTGAGGGAGCATTTCCATTGGGAGAGCCAAGATTACTCAGAATCTAAGAAAAGGCTCAGAGACTTCCTTTTATTACCCCAGCACAGGCCCCTTGCTATTCCTCCTGTTTTAGACATTGTAGATGATGTTTTTACAGAGTCCAGTCTATCTCCTGACTCTTTGCCACCAGCTCCTGTTAAGCCAGACCGATACTACAGGGTTCCGGATTCACATACATTTCTTTACAAAATCCCTGCTGCTGACCCAGAAACTATTTCTCAGGGTCCCAAGGGGGTCAAGGCTTCCACTGCAAAAAAAACTATCCCCTCTGATAGGGATTCAAGGGCCCTGGACAGATGGGGGAAAAAGATTTATACTTCTGCTACCTTGGCTGTAAGAGCTTTAAATCGTCAGTTTTATATGCTTAAATATCAGCAATATCTTATGTCACTGCTTAAACAGAAATTGTTGACAAATTCAGAATGTGCAGAAAACAAAGAAATGCAGGATTTATTGCATGCAGCTGAACAAGTGGGAAAGCATACTTTGCAATGTGGTTTTGATTATCTAGAGGCCTCCTGCAGGGCCGCAGTTACAGGTTCTGTCATTAGGAGGCATGCTTGGTTAAAAGAACAGAATCTGCCTGATCATGTTAAAGCAAAACTATTAGATGCTCCATTACAACATGATATGTTGTTTGGTGTTAAAGCAGAAGATGTGTTGAAGAAATTGGAGGACAAAGCTAAATCTATGCAAACAGTGAAGGATTTCGTACAGGTACAGCCTCCCAGATTTAGCAGGAACTGGCCTACAAAGAATTGGTCCTTTCCAGTGTCAGACAGGCCACAAAGAGGCAGATACAGACACCCCAGAGGCAGATCACAGCCCCAAGGCTCATACAGGCCTAAGCAATGGAGTGCTTCTACCTCCAAAAGTGGAGAGGAAAATCACAGCCATACAGGAAACAGTCTCAATGACTTTCCCCTGCCAACACCAAGCAATTATCTTCTGGCAGCTCCTTTGGGGGGAAAACTAGCACTTTTTTCACAAAATTGGCACATGATCCCCCAGGACAAATGGGTCTTAAATATCGTATCTCAAGGCTACAGGTTCCACTTTCACACCCTGCCAAGGCCAAATGGTATGCCAGACCTGCCACACAATCAGTGGGGCAGAGGCACAAAAACAAGTTTCATCCCTCATGGACATGAGAGCCATTCAACAAGTATCACATCAAGAGCAGGGACTAGGATTTTACTCAAGGCTATTCTTGGTACCCAGAAAGGACAAAGCCTGGAGACCAAATCCTGGATATTCCAAAATTCAAAATGTTAACTCTGCAGCAGCTTCTGCCCATGCTGGGCAAGAAGACTTGGCTTGTGACTTTAGACCTAAATGAGGCATACCTGCATGTCCCAATCAGACAATCACGCAGAAGATACCTCAGAGTTATAGCTGGCTCAGTGCACTACCAATTCTATACACTGCCCTTTGGCTTATCTACTGCGCCCAGGGTCTTCACAAAATGCCTGGCACCAGTGATTGCATTTTGCAGACAAAGAGGAATACAAATATATCCTTACTTGGACGACTGCCTTATTCAAGCAAAGAACAAGGACATTCTACTACAGCATCTGGCATTTGTAACAAGGTTACTAACAGGTCTAGGGTACACAGTAAACGAAAAGAAATCAAAACTCGTACCCTCGCAAGAGATAATATTCCTGTGTGCAAGCTTAAATACAACTGCTCAGATGGCTTATCTCATGCCAGAGAAACACAGACAACTGACTACTTATTTCAAAATGTTGGCTACAAAGACCCAGTTATCTGCAAGAAAAGTTCTGCAGGCTTTGGGCTTTATGGCATCCTGCATTCTACTAATTCCATATGCAAGACTGCATATGAGGAAACTTCAATGGTATCTAAAAAGTGTTTGGACTCAACATTGCAACAGCCTGGAAACAATAATTACCCTCATTCCCTGCCTGCAACAGGAGTCTCGATGGTGGGCAAAAGCCTGTCACCTCAACACGGGACAGCCATTCACCATACCCACAGCCAGGTAGACATTGACAACAGATGCATCAGATTATGCCTGGGGGGCCCATATGGCAGGAAGATGTATTCAGGGCACATGGTCCACAAGTCAAATGCATCTACATATCAATCAAAAAGAGATGCTAGCTGTACAGAATGCCCTGACAACCTTCAAGGATCTACTTCATCCAGGACAACTACTGATAAAAACGGATAATACTACAGTCATGTGGTACATAAACAAGCAGGGGGGCATACGTTCCTACCCTCTCTGCAGACTAGCCATGAACTTGTGGGACACAGCATTGACTTACCAAGTACATCTGCAAGCACAATTCCTGCCAGGAAAGATAAATACTCTGGCAGACGAACTAAGCAGAAACCTAATGGATCCCCATGAGTGGAAATTGGATCCACAAGTCTTCAGCATGATAACAAAGAACTGGGGATGCCCGGACATAGACCTATTTGCCTCCCCTCACAACTGCCAACTACAGAGATTCTGCACAAGGACTTATGACAAGCAAGCATGGAAAGTGGACGCTCTAAGTTTCAGCTGGAAAAACCTAACAGTATATGCCATTCCTCCTCTGCCTCTCCTCCCCAAGGTACTCCTCAAGGTCAGACAAGAGAAGCCAAAAAGTGATACTGATTGCCCCAGACTGGCCCCGCCAGCACTGGTGCCCAATCCTAAAGAGCCTGTCTCAATGCCCAGCTTGGATATTACCTCAAATTCCTCACTTATTGACCCAACAAGGCAGTCAGATACTGCACAGCCAACTCAGGACCTTAAACCTGGCAGCATGGCGAATAATGTAGCCATTCAAGACACACCTCTCTCTAAAGCAGTGATGGATGTTATTTTGGAGGCCAGGAGGCCTAGCACCAGAAAATCTTATGCAGAAAAATGGAAGAGATTCTGTGCTTGGAACCAGGCACAAGGTATTGACACGATTGTTCCAAATATTCCTCAGATTTTGCAATACTTAACTGAGATGCTGGATAAAGGCATTTCCTTTTCATCAATTAAAATTCATGCCTCTGCCATTTCAGCTCATTACAATACAGAACCACCTATTTTTTCATATCCATTAGTAAGGCAGTACCTCAGAGGGGCCAAAAGCATAAGACCTCCAAGAAGAGCCCCAATACCTGCAAGGGACCTCAACTATGTCTTGGAAAAACTCACACTGCCTCCGTTTGAGCCAGCCTCTGCAGCTGATATGAAATTCTTATCCTGGAAAACAGCTCTGCTCCTAGCAATAACCTCCGCTAGAAGAGTCTCAAAGTTACAGGCACTCATGGCTGTGGAACCTTTTATCATTTTCCATCATGACAGGGTTTCTCTGAGGACAAACCCTACTTTTATGCCTAAGGTAGTGTCCAGTGTGGCCCTTAACCAAACAATTAATTTGCCTACCTTTTACCCAAACCCACAGAATAAGGGTGAGAGACTTCTGCATTCTTTGGACATTCACAGGCAGCTGCACTTCTACTTGGCAGAACCAAAGCTTTCAGAAAGACTGAACAACTTCTAGTGACATATGCTGCAGGATCACAAGGAAAGCCTATCTCAAAACAAGTGGATAGGCCACTGCATTAGTTTCTGCTATTCTCAGCATGGCAGATCAGTGCCTAAGGGTATTAGGCCACATTCAACCAGAACAGCAGCCACTTCAGCAGCCTTCCTCAGAGGAGTACCAACCAAAGACATCTTAGAGGCTGCAGCTTGGAGTTTAGTGCATACTTTTACAAAGCACTATCACGTACCTCTCTACTCTAAATCCAGGGCAGGCTGTGCCACTGCAGTTCTGCAGGCCTGATAGCCCCTCCTAATCCTATTTAGCACCAGCCTCCCAACCTTAGCTTTGGGATTCAACCCAATTGTAATGACTGCAACAGTGAAACACGATGAACATAGTACAGTTGTGTACCTACCATAAATCTAGATGTTGGAGTGTATTCACTGTTGCAGTCCAGGTTACCCTCCCCTCATCCCCCTTTTCCTTGCTGTGACTTATCTGTACTTCTCTATTCTATACAACCTATGTGGTGTATTTGCTTGTAGTTGAAGGAAAAGTTGTTTTTTCTGTATGCATGCTTATTGGCATAATTTAGCCTACCATTTTAGGGGCACCTGACATTTGGGGCAAGAAAAACTGAAGAAAATGGTGTCGGCTGCATCTTTTATATCCCTGGCGCACTGACGTCAGGGAGGAGGCGACAGCAGCCGATGCTGGACCTAGACTTTGGAACTCAGGCCGACTGCGCGTAGGCTGCCAGCAGGATAACCCAATTGTAATGAATACAACAGTGAATACACTTGAACATCTACATTTATGGTAGGTACACAACTGTACTTTCTGTCTAATGTCTTTCCTTACCTGTGGGTTGGGCCAAACAAAATGCCAGATTGGAGGAACTACCTAATATGGGCACTTCTGATTCATCCCTTATAGAAAGGGAGTCCCCCCCCCCCACTCATAATAAGTTATACAAGGTCTAGGCCTGTGCGAATACTCTTAACACTTAGACAAGAAACATAACACACAATCTGAGACTCTGCTTACCCCATGCAAACTGAAGAAATAATCTTTGTAGTTTGTATTCTATGTGAGGAAGAAAAAAGTAGATATTTTATGACTTAATAAATCGTGGGTAGTAAAATCATTTTCAAAGGATCCATCCTGTCATCAAATGGAAGCTTCATCTGCTTCTAAATGTGGAGAATGACAAAAGCATAATCATTATTTTACTCAGGTTATACACCACCATTTTTCTGGCACTTTGGCATAGACTGATGAAGCCCTTACAGCACCCTAGTTGGCCTGTGCTCATCCTGTGGCATGGATACTAGAGGAACTGGACATGGGGGGGGGGCAGGATTGAGCAAGCTGATGCCTGTTTGCCTATCCTGGGTGGAGAGAGACTGCCTATGCTCACGGCGACAGCAGCAGCATTAAGAGTCAAGTGAGCTCTGTGCTGCAAGTGGTATACCACTTTGTTGGTAGAGAGCATATGCACAAAAGCATATATGCATCTCCTGTAGGCAGCAGTTACAGAACCCGCAGCTACCACGAGATGGGAGGGGAAAAGGGGACACTCCCTCACTCCCTGGTAACACTCCTCACTAAATCTGGGCTTAGGTTGGATTGTGCCCAGGAGGAGGTTGAGATGGATCTGGTAAACCCTGTGAATAAGGAGAGGAGAGGAGGTGACAGCTGGTTGTCAGCTGCAGGAAGAGGGAGTAAAAAAATTTTATACTCCACATTTTTGGTTGATTAGACACAAGATGCATCCCCAGATACTTGGGTAGTGAAGTACAGCAAGTTAATGGGACATGAGGGTTACATTGACACCATTCCTTAGCCACATCATTCATCAGAAAGAGCTCTGTCGTACAAATATTCAACTTTAGCCTTGACCACTTATAAAGGATATTTAACCAGTCAAGAAAAATAGTAAGCCCACTTCTGTCAAATAAAACCTCAGTTGAAATTCCTGAAAATGCCCACCCTCCCACTCCTTATTCATAGTGGGTGTCTTGAGCCAAAGGCTCTATAAATAGCAGAAATAAAATTGTGGCAAATAGACAACCCTGCTTGGTGCCCTTTATGCAACAAGAATGGAGAAGACATAAATGAGCCCATTATCACAAACACATGCAAATTGTGGTAAAGAGACTGAATGCTCATTATAGAGTGGGACAGGAACTGAAACACATACAGCAGTTACCATAAATAACTATTTTTCCCTGAATTTAAGGCCTTTTCAGAATCAACTAGAACTGCTATTATCAGGTTGGGAAAGCATTCATATGCTTCTAAGTACAAAGAAAGAATAAGCAACTGATAACTACTTGACCAACCCTTAACAATCCTCATTTAACCCATATGCACAAGTCCCAACAAAGCTGTTTGGAGCCTCACAGCCAAAATCTGGCATATATTTTTGCCTTTGTATTACTTAATGATAAGGATCTGTAGTTTTCTACCTTCAGTTTATCTTTTGTGGTTTTGAGCAAAATCATAATGTAAGACCCAGATAATGAAAAGGTGCAATGCCTGCACAAGGAACAATGAGCACTTCTGTAAATTTCTTATAGAATAAGTTTAGAAATCCATCAGACAATGGGCCCTTGCTGTCCAGAGTCTGAATGATTTCTCTTATGATCTTGTGCTCTGAAATGGACTGCTTCAGTTTATCCTTGACCAATTGTATAGAGACCAAGAGAGGATAACCAGTCTGTTGACCCTCTTTCTGACACCAACCATTATGCATTGTCTGCTTCCCCGTACAAACCTTCATAAATATCTCTGAAACGCAAACTTATTTTTTTATCGGACATTATTGTTGAACCCCATTCACTAAAGCATTTATATGAAATGGGTCTGCATCGTTTTTAACGTGTTGGGAAGAAAACACTCCTGAATACATCCCATCTCCCATGACTGTAGTGACGCTCAATACAGGAAAATATTAGATCTCCATTGCAAGGCCTGAGAAAGATTCACTTCAAATCTTTTATACCTAGAATTCAAATCCACTGCCTTCAATGTAGCTTGTCTGTGGTTCTGTTGTAAGGCAGCTAAATCCCTGTCCATTTTTTGAATACTGTAACTCTCCCACCATGGGAAAATAGGAATGCTTTGGAGAAGATTATCCCTAACTAAGAAATTATGAATTTCCTTTAACAGCTTAACTTCCTCATAATCTTCTATAGTAAGTAAATCTGTTCTTCACGTCTTTCCTGGAGGTGCTTTCCTATAATAGTATAACAGCTGAGAGGTCCAAAAGTGCCCACTAAACTATATCCATCACTTTGACCCCAGATAGAAATGTGCCTTTTATTAACCAAAAATCTAAACAACTAGGTCCCAGGGATCTGTCAAGTTCAGTTGCTGACATAAAGTTAAAACTGAAAAGCACTAATGACTACCTCAGCACCTGATAAAACCTGATAAAAGAAAACTCACAGGAAAATTCTTCCAGCAAATAACTTTGTGCTTTTGTCCAACTAATAACCAAGGACTTCTTCAGAATATACTAATGAAAAAGTGAACAAACTAAATACCCAACAAGATACCCACCTGACAAATCACATGATACATAAATATTTCCATTAAAAGCACAAATCTTATACAAACAGAAAAATGAAGAAAAGTATTACTGAAATTGAGTTAAGAACATGTTTGTTATTTAACATTTTAAATATTTTAATGCATTATTTAATTCTTTGCGGTATACTGTTTAAAAAGTGTAATTTATTCCTAGATATCTGTTGGTTTGTAATTTAATTTGCCATTTAGTTTCCCGATTCTCTAATCTATTCATAGAATCCCTGCACCCACATAATCATAAGTTTCATGATCCAACACACAAAATTAAAAAAAAAAAAAAAACAATCTGATGATGTCAATTTTCATTCCATGCTCGACTGATGGGTTCGGATCTGTGGGGTTGGATCCAACTTGGCCACTTGTAAAAGCTAGTTGCAATCCAAAACTCTCGAGCTTCTCCCTTACCCATAATGCATCCTCCCCATTACCTCAGATCTTGTTTGCTGTCATTAGGTGAAAGATATGGTTATTCCACTCTTGAGCTACTAAGGTAGAGAAGTGTTTTTTTTCTACCTTAAATTTTCTTCAGCTGTCTTAATTTTTCTACCTTTGTAGTAGCTTACTCTAGATACTATTGTTAGTATCTCTTCTCTGCACTTTTGTTTCTCCCTTACCTTCTGCATGTAACATAGCCTTACTACCTTTGTAGGTAGTTCCCTTTTTTCCTATATTTATAGGTTCATAGGTAGGTACTAGGCTATTGGCCCTAGGGCCTATACAAGCCTAGCCAAAAAGGTACCCTGGCTTTCACCACCAAGAAAATTATTTTCCGGTGCCCTTGTCAAGCAGAGCCACAGAAGTGATCCCCGGGGTGAATTTCCTATTACCCATCCAATCATCAAGATTTTTGTTGAAGAGTGCTAATGAGGAGCTCTGTTTGACATCGATAGGTAGTCTGTTCCAGAGTATGGGAAGTCTCTGGGACAAGAATCTATCCCTCCAGCATGTTCTGTTTATTGTGGTGACAAGGTTTAGGTCCCTAGAGCGTGTAGCTCGGAGGGATTGGGATTTCTTTAAGTGGAGCATGTCCAACAGCTCTGGGTTTGACATAGCTTTGTATGTTAGGCAGAGAGTGCCTCTGAGTAGGCGATATGCGACAGAGTAAAGCTGGAGTTTATTGAGACGGTCTGTGTAGGGCATCTGTTTTAGGCCAGTAATCCTTTCTGTGAGGTATTTCTGCGGCCTTTCCAGTTGTTGTAGATCTTGTGAGGTACATACCAAAAGGGGCGTTGTACTCTATAATGGGTCTAATGAGTGATGAGTAGAGGGGAACAATGACCTCTTTTTTTCTGGATGAGAAACCTCTTGTGATGAGGTGTGCCATGTAAAAGGATTTCCTGACCACTGTGGCGATGTGATTATCAAAGGAGAGACTACTGTCCACCTGTGTCAAGGTCTCTTATCACACTTTCAGTGTTAAGTAGACTACCGCCTATGTGGTAGTTCATGGGTACAGAGTTTTCACCAAAGGGGGTGATGATGCACTTTTTGGCATTGAGCTTGAGGCCATGGCTTTGACACCAGGCATCTGTCTCAGTGAGGCCCTTTTGTAGGATGTCCACATCGTTAGGAGTTTTGATTATGGCTCCTAGTTTGCAGTAATCTGCGAACTTAGTTAGCCAAAGACCTTCTGTGTTAGCCTGTACTTCACAGAAGTAGATACCAAACAGGAGAGGACACGGGACTGAACCCCGTGGTACTCCAGTTGTCACTGGTCTGAAGTCTGATTTGGAGTCTGCTACTTTCACAGTTTGGGTTCTGTCAGTAAGCCAGTTGGCAACCCATCTTGTGACATAGGGATTTATACCTAGTTTAGTGAATTTATCTATAATTCCAGAGTAAGGGATGGTGTTGAATGCCTTTGCGAGCTCTAGATAGGCTGTGTGAACCACCTTACCCTCATCTATGGCTTTGGTGACGGCTTCAAAGTAGTCTATCAGGTTTAGGAGACATTATCTGCCTTTTACAAACTCGAACTGTGTGGGGTCCAGAGTTTGGAGATCTCTAATGTCTTTGTTTATGAGTTCCATGATGATATGTTCCATGGCCTTGCAGACCAGGCCCGTCAGGTTAATGGGGCGGTAGTTCCCTGGGTCTGTCGGGGCTCCCCTTTGTGGAGTGGGATAACCGTCGTGGTTAAAAATTTGTTAAAAAGTATATATATATATATATATATATATATATATATATATATATATATAAAATATTGAAGTGTTCTTCCTTTTATATTCATGTTAAGACTTTCTGTAGAGTTATTTACAGTCCTTCCTCTATGATTGCTGTTTTTGTGTATTATGCCAGAAAAAGAGAAAGCAGCAACAGGGTTTAAGAAGTGTGGGAAATGCAGCCAAAAGATTTCCTTTCCTGACGCACACACTAATTGTGTATACTGCCTTGGCCCCCTTCACCTGCAAGAGAGTTGTGCAATCTGCCATGCCTTTAATCCCCCAAGTGTTGGTAGAGCACAAAAGTAAATTAATCTTGAAGGGACTTCTACCATCCTGTTTCGGCAATGCCATTTCTGGAGAAACTTCTAAAAAGTTGCCCAAGCCTTCTACGAGCTCTTCTTCTGTTTCATCGAAGACCTCAGAGAAAGTTTCAGAAAGGCCTTCTTCAAATCTGACAGTTTGTTTGGATCCGTCCAAGAAGAAGAAAATTAAGTTATTGGATCCGACCCCATCAGACCAGACTAAAGGAAAAAGTACCTCTTAGGATTGGACAGCTTCTTCAGATCCGAGGTTTCTGAAAACACAGGATTTATCGGCTCCGAAGACCTCCGATCCTCCTAAAGTTTTGGACACACTACCCGAGGACAAAGTACTCTCCTTCTGTGGACCCTGTCCCATCAAGGGTACCTTTACCATTTCTTTACGGACCATATTCACCCTCCAGGCAGTCCTCTTGCTCTTCTAACTCTTCTAGGAGCCTCACTGTAGAAGATGTGATGAGGGTAATGAGACAGATGTTTTTGGCGCACAGCCTCCTCCCAGTTGTTTCAGCTCCTACCCCTTCAGGTCAGGAAGCCGTTGTATCTAAGACTCCCCCTTTGACTCCCTCCATGGGTTTGGAGCTTTTGGATCCGAGTTGTCCAGGCCCATCTTCTTCGAGTCTGAAGATTACCATATCCTTGGATCAGAAGTTTGCTCTGAGCTTCTATCAGATCCAGAGAGCTCTTGGAGGCATTTCTACCCTGTTGAATCCGAGGGCTTTGGAGCCATCTGTGCATCTCAGAGATTCAGCAAGGGTAAGTTTGGTTCTGACTTCTGCCTCAGGGTGACTTTCATTGGAGGGGGTTGGGACCAGGGATCAGAAAGCCCTCCTTTCAGACCAGGCTTCCTATCCCTCTCCGGGAAGGTCAGTCTTTAGGACCTTGGAGAGAGCCTTGTCAGCTTCCATGACACAGACGGGTCCTATTCACTGGTTTTGTGTCCCCTGCTCTGCATCAGGAGTCTCAACTATCCCTCCCACAGGGGCAGCTGGTACCAAAATCGCAGGACACCCATTTGGGTATTTCTACCTCTTCTGATAAAGAGAAAGCATCTAAATCCCCCCTGAATCTGTCACCAAAGGCATGGATTTGGGGGAGGGTGAAGGATCCCCATGGTCACCTCCTGCAGACATCTCATTCAGAGATATCCTTGAATATCCTAAAACAGAGAGGTGGCTGGTAGCCCAGCAATCCTTCATCAGAGGAATCTGTGCTCTTAGAGACATTTGGTACAGGCCCATCTACGTCCACCTGCCATCGAGCTTCTAGATTTGATCTCATGGCAAGAGTGGAAAGAGCCTGACTCCACTGACCCCATACAAAAGAAGTCTGATAAAATTATGAGCCATCCAGAAGACAGACAGTTCTGGTCCAAGGCCCCCCCTGTTGATGCCATGATTGAAGAGGCAGCTGCCAGTAAGGAACTAGCCGATGAAAGTTCCTCTATTCATCCCCGAGACAAGGAGTTGCAGGCCATGGACAGGTTTGGGATGCATGTGTACACTTCAGGGACCTTCGCTTTTCACCAGATTGGAAAGGGATCTGATAAAGGGAACTATCTGATACCCTTGCAGGAATCGTGTCTGAGAAGGTGAAGAACTCAGTCAATTCAAAGCTAACAACTTTTCAGTCATATCAAACTTGTCCATGTGGCTTATTTCCAATGTGATAGAAGGAACCTCAAGGGCAGTGGGTTCAGGCATAGCCATGAGGAGACATGTCTGGATGTGCTTGTACACCTTCACAGAGCCTTTTAAGTCTACATTCATAAATGCTACTTTTGATGGCACCTCTCTTTTTGACCCCAAAGTAAAAGATACATTGTCCTCCCTCCATAGATCCTTCTCAAGGAATCATCTAGGAGGTGGAAAAATGTGGTCCAAGAAATCACAAGGATCTTTCCAAGATACACGTTGAGGGTCTTCCCCCAGAGGCGGGGGGGGGGGATTCAAATGGTAGACGTCACTCCTGCAGCAGTGGAGGCCCACAACATCAAGAGTCCAGAGAATCCTTTGGCAAACCCTTCCCATGTTCCTGAAGGTAGGCCTGATTGTTCCCCTCTTTAGACAATCGTGGGTTGTTTGTCCCTGCACCAAAGAGCCTGGCTAGAGATAACAAAAGATACTTGGTTGCAGAGGATATATAATTCAATTTTCCCTTTCTCCTCCAGTTTACAGGAAAATCCCCGATTTTGCACTCAGTCAGAGGGATCAAACAGCCATACAAATACAAAAGCTCAAGCAGCCATACAAATACAAAAGCTGCTGGACAAAAGCATCATCTAAGAGGTCCCCCCAGACCAGAAAGGATCCAGAATTTACTCAAGATTCTCTTTAGTGCCAAAGAAAACAGGGGGCTGGAGACCAATTCTGGATCTCAGCAATCTAAACAGATTTGTTTGAAAGACAAAGTTCTGGATGGTCTTGGTTCAGTCCATTCTTCCATTTCTGGAAAAGGTTGACTGGATGTGCTCAGTAGATTTCCAGGATGCGTACTATCATATAAAAATAAACAGGCAATCCATGAGATTCTTATGCTTCTGGCTAGGAGCCAGTCATTATCAATTCAAAGCACTGCCCTTTGACCTCAGCACAGCCCCCAAGGTGTTCTCCAAATGTTTGTCAGTGGTAGCAGCTCACTTGAGACTACAAGGATTCCGTGTGTTTCCATACTTAGACAACTGGCTCATTACCACTTTGACCGGGCATCAAATCATTGCGGCAAAAGAGGAGATCATCTTGCACAAGATTAGGAATAACTATGAACTTCGAGAAATCAAATCTAGAGCCAACTCAAATTCTAGAATTCATAGAAGCTCTACTAGACACAAGGTCAACAATAGCCTCTCTTCCCTTTTGAGAGTCCGAACTTTAAGGTCACAAGTTAGTAAGATACTTTGCAGGACCATAATCTTGGCTTGCCTATTACTACAAGCTCTGGGATCAATGGCAGCAGCAATAACCCTTGTTACGCTAGCCAAGTATCACATGAGAATTCTCCAGTGAATGCTGGCATCTCAGTGGTCAATTCTTCAACTACCCCTGTCAGCCCCAATACGAATTACAAACTCTTGCAAGAAAAGTCTGATGTGGTGGATCCAATCAGATCAGGTACTACAGGTTGGTCCACTTGTTCGCTCACAGCCCAAGGCCTTAGTGGCCACAGATGCTTCCCAGCTAGGGTGAGGGGGACATTACCTGGGAAAGACAGACCAAGGCATGTGGTCCCCCGAAGAGGCGAATTTGCATATGAATGTTCTGGCATTGAGAGCAGTGCTTTTACTGTTGTAAGTTTTTCAGGATGCTCTACCATCAGGAACGATAGCAATTCAAACAGATTATGTCATTGGGTTGGTACATCAACAGTCAAGGAGGAACCAGATTTTACCCCCTATGTCAAGAAGTGCTAAGGGTGTGCAATGGGCAATATCTTCCAGTCTCTTTCTGTTAGCAACGCATATTCCAGGGAAGTCCAAAATGTATACATAACTATTCACAAAGGTAGTTTTACTATATATTTTATTATTGAATACCCAGTCAGTGGTATGCATCTTCAAGGTAATTTCAAACAATGTGTACTAGTCCCAAAAGACCCAGAGTAAACTTCAAAAAAGAAGTTTGTCTGGATCATCTCTGATAAAAACTGAAAAACTCTCTCTGCAGAAAATTATCCACAAATCTCTTATAAAAAAGGACATTCTAGGGAACAGTCTTCAATGTGTTTTTATCCCACTAGCCAAGCACCAAATTGGTGAAAGAAGGTGCTGCAGTGGACCCTATGGTGACCCCTTCACCTTTTAGTAATATTTGTAATTAAAAAGAAAAAAAATGTTTTCCAACAGCATCTCTGTTAATCCACATATAGTGTTAGTACAGCCATTAGAAAACTTAGTAAATTTAGGCAGATATAATCCAACAAAGTAAACACATTCATTGATGGAGATACTTGTAAATTAGAACTGTATGTCTAAGGTGAACATGATGTTTTAATCACCTTTCAAAACATAGCCTCTCACATTGTCCAAAAATTCCTATGAATCCTTTAAATAACTGTCCTTCTCTTGAACATTCGGATTAAAGACACTATCCAAAAATATAGAAATACCTTCAGTAACCATCCCTGTTAATGAAATTATAGGCCTGAAGGGCAGAAAAATGGCTGTTTATGAACTTTGGGTATACCAGACATCAGTCCCAACCTTGGACTGTCAACATACAGGAAATCAGATACCTCATAACAAATATATGCTTGACTAAATAAATCAAATAATGTGTCATAAATGTATCATTAATGCTTATATATTTCTAACAGTTGCACTTCCACAAATTATTCATGACTAGATAGCATTTGATCTGATGTTGTTAATCTTCCTTCCATTCATCACTGATGGGTTCGGTTCCGAGCCCCTTGGAACCGTGTCAGCCTAATACCAAGCTTGCGTACACCAAAAACTCTCAAGCTAAGCTGCTTCCCACAATGCCCTTCTCCCTGTTACCTCAGATCTTGTTTGCCACATAGCCATATAGCAGCGTTTCACCAAGCTCTCAAGCTAAGTGGTATTTTTCTTGATATTTTTGTATATTTGGATATATATCCCTTGTTTAGTCATTCTCTAAATCTATTTCCCTTCTATTTCACTTGTTTGCAGTTAATTGTAACTTTCCTAAATAGCTCTACTCATTGGTAAGTCTTTTTACCATCATTGGTATGCCCTCTCCTTACCCTTGTGGTATTTCATGATACCATCGCTGGTATCTTCTTTCCTTTCTTGCCTTTCTAGGTGTTTTCCTTGTTTGATAGTGTAGTTAAATTGTGATTAGTGTGTTTGTGGAAATGTCTGATAAAAAAGGGACTTCAAGGTTTAAATATTGCACCTCTTGCAATGGTAAACTCTCAAACAGTGACTCTCACGATGGCTGTGTTTATTGTCTGGGGGGTTCTCATCTCTCTGTTAAACCCACTTGTCAAATTTGCCAAAGTTTCAGTCAGCGGGTGCTGAATGAAAGAAAGAATAAATTGATTTTGAAAGGCCTTTTTGCTTCTCCAGTGCAGGGATGTTTCAGGTGTGGTCATTGTGTTCATTGTAATAGACTTAACCAAACAAAAAATGTTAGCAGTCGCAATACTGGTCAAGTATATGATATAAAATTCTTTGCCAATTGTTCATCGGATTGGGTTATATACCTTGCCACCTGTACATGCCCGGCCTTTTATGTGGGCCAAACATCCAGGCCCGTTAAATTTAGGATCAGTAAACACATGAGTGACATCAAACTTAAAAAGCAGACAAATGCATTACACAAGCATGTTCTCAAACATCCCTCTGCAACTTTTACTTTTACGGTCATTGACATTATTAAGGGAGATAGAACAAACAAGAGTGGCTGGCACAACATTTTGAACAATAAAGAAAAAAGATGGATAATTAAGTTGGGGGGTTTAATTCCTCCAGGATTAAATGAATTGTTGTGAACAACCAATGATTTTCCTGTTTCTTTATGGGTGTGTGTATATAAGGAGTGTCTTGCTACTTCTGTGGTTACACTGAGGAAGGCTTGAAATTAATGACGAAACCAGTCTGTTTGTGATAACTTTATATTAAAAGTTATATACTTTTTTACACCTTGGTGCTGGCTATTTTGTTTTTCCAATTATTACTATGACTCAAGCCATGGACATTATCAGATTCTCGATGTCGGCACCACTTCAGCACCAACTCTCCCAAGCTACAGCACCCACCTTGCCTTCCACTACAGCTATGGTACTGACCTTGCCTTTCACTACAGCTACGGCACTGACTTTGTCTTTGACTACATCAAAAACGGTTCCGACCCCTGCCATTTTTTTGGAACCGATGACATCGCCTCCGAGCACTTCGGCACTGAGCCCTTTTACTACTCCACTGATTCCTTTGCTACCTGTCTCCAAATTAGAGTCTATGGTGCCACTAGCTCAGACACCACAGAACTGATACTCCCCCTCCTTGGATCCGTTCCTGGTTCAAATGTGCAGCCCCTTTTTGGATCGACCTGACTCCCCTTCAGGAGTGTCCACGAGGTCCACCAGGAGTCTATCTGAACTTGATATGGTGCACCTCTTGGATCAGCTGTTGATGGCCAGAGGGATACCAAATGTTCCAGAGACTCATCCCCCTCTGGGACTTGGGTCTATCTCTCCCAGGACTCCGACGTATACTCCTCCTTCAGACCCGTCAGTTCCAAAGCCCATTGCTGTGACGTCCTTTGTGGAACCCTGTTCCTCGGCGCAGACAGTGACTGTCACTAAGGCTTCAAGGCTACCCCTTTGGTTTTCGGTTCCGACAGAACTGTCCCTTCCTCAGACTCATGGTTGGGGGGGCGTCCTCAGTCCAGGGCAGGGTTCCGAGTGTTTTATCGGTTCCGCCCTCAGATCCAGGGATAATGCCCACCCCGATCCTGCTTGAGGCTCCATCCCTGGCAGCAGGTCCGACGGAGCGGGGTGTGACCCCAGGTTCGAGTTTGTTCTTCTTGGTTCCGGGCTCCCACTCCTCTTCGGGTGGGCCTGCTTTTCGGGTCATGGAGAGGGTGCTTGCTTTGGGAAGCATTCCAATGGAACTTCACCCTGCTCCCTCTGAGCTACAGCTACCATGAGCCACCTCCCCAGGACACCAGGAGGAGAAGCCTCAGGATACCCCAGTTTGGGGTACCCATCCTTCCGAGTCTTCCTCAGATATTCCCACTGAAGAACCTCCTCGGAATAAGGCATGCAAGAGGAAACACATAGACTCTCCTGAAGAGTTTTTGACAGAAGACACGGACTACGATGATGGGGAAGGGTCCCCACGGTCACCCCCAGATGATGTCTCCTTTGGAGACATCCTGGAAATATTAAAATAGAGGGGTGGCTGGAAGCCCTCCAACCCTTCCTCAGAGGAGTCCGTGTTTCTGCAGGCTTTTTGCTCCCGGCCTTCTATCTCTTGGGTGACCCCACCTGCCGACGAGTTAATTCAGCTCATCATGCAGCGTGCCTGGCAGGACCCTGACTCTGTTGAGGCCATTCCCTGGAGACCTGATAAGATTCTTTCCCTCTTGGAAGAGCAGCCACACTGGTCCAGAGGTTTGCCAGTTGACGCTATGGTAGTGGTGGCAGCCCCTAAAAAGGATCTAACGGAAGAAAGTCCTGCTGTTCTCCCACCCAACAGGGAGTCCTGAGCTGTGGACAGGTTGGGGAAGCGAGTCTTTGCTTCAGCGACCTTTGCTGTCAGGTCTCTGAACTACTTGGCACACTTCAAGAGGCTCCAAAGAGATCTGATTACCAAACTTTCTGGATCCCACGCGGGTCAAGTTTCTGTCGAGACACAGGACAAGGTTGCCTCTCAAATTGCCACTGTTGAATCTATTTCCAATTCATCCATGAGGCTGCTCTCCCACACAACTGAAGGGGCGGCTAGAGCTGCGGGTGCAGGCACAGTCATGAGACATCATGCCTGGATCGCATCTGTGGCCTCACGGACCCCTTCAAGTCCTCCTTTTTGAACGCCCTTATTGAACCATCTTTCTTATTTGGTTCTAAAGTGAAGGACACGCTAGCCAGGTGCAAGCAAGATGGAAAGACTCTATCGTTGGCCTATGTTTTTCTAAACCTCAACGTTCTTTTTCCAGGAACCAGAGGAATGGGAAAATCTGGCACAAAAAATCTTGGGGTCCTTTCCGTAATGCATGTGATGAGGATTCCCCCAGAGGCAGAGAGGGTTCCAATGGTGGAAGATGCCCCTTTGGGGGGGGGGGTCCCCAAAACCAAGACTCCAGGGATTCCTTCTCTGGGCAGACTTATCAGTGCTCTTGAAGCGTTGCCCAATTGCTTTCCTCTGGAAGCAGTCAGGGCTCATTTTTCTCTGCACTAAACTGCCTGGTGCTCTATTACAAATGATCAATGGGTGCAGATAATAATCTCCAGAGGCTACTACATCCCTCTAACCTCCCATCCAAAACCTTCCCAATGTTCCACCCAATCAAATGGAAGAAGCAGCTTCAGAAATAAGAAAGCTGTGTCAAAAAAGAGTCATCCAACCACTCCCTACAGGCCAATGCATATCCGGGTTTTACTCAAGATTCTTTTTAGTGCCAGAAAAGACCGGGGACTGGAGACTCATTCTGGATCTCAGCAATTTAAACAAATCACTTGTACAAACCAAGTTCCACATGGTCACTATTCAATCCATTCTCCCATTTTTACGGGAGGATGTTTGGATGTGCTCGATAGACCTCCAGGATGCATATTACTACACCAAAATGGACAAACGCTCCAGGAGTCTCCTTCGCTTCCGACTAGGAGCCAATCATTACCATTTCTGAGCCCTGCCATTCGGTCTCTCGACAGCCCCCATAGTGTTCAAGAAATGTCTAGCAGTGGTGACAGCTCATCTGAGACTTCAAGGATTCCAGGTGAATGAACTGAAATTCATGAACTGCAAGTTCAAATTTCTCAACTTCTTAACCAATTTACTCTCATAAGAGCTCAAATTATAATATTTAGTATAAGCATCATGATGACAAATGAAAGACATCTCTAGAACATGCATCATGAAAAGCTTTAAGGGTGCAGTTAAGAAGGGGAATGTAGGTAGCTGGTTTAAACAAAACTGTGCTGTTAACATCAAGAGACTTACAAAGATAGTCTAAGTTCAACCTCATAACAAGCAACTTCAGTTCAACTAAAGTAAACTTTATTTGCCCTACAGCTGCATTTAAAAGAAAATCCATATTCAAACATATTTAAATGGTTTAAAATGTTTTTCAGAAAAAAATTATTGATATAATTAAAAATATGCCTCTGAATGTCAGAAGACCCAGCAGTCTCATCCACTTTACAGTTTGTTGTGTTCGGCATGGGTAACTGCTTCTTTGTGTATTTCTTTCCTTCCCTGTATGTTATTCCTCAAATTTTTAAAGTTTTTCTTGTACTCCTGGTTGTTGGTCAATGCTCACAACCCCTGTTGACTAATTCTGAGCAATCCACTCTGACCTCCTCAGATATGTCAGTTCTAAAAAAAATCCTGTCTACTGCCACCATCTTCATCTAAGCCTTGTAGTTGCATTCTACCAACATGACTGTCACATGACCCATGGAGACTAGGATAAGCAGAACCATTACTATAGGGTGTTTTGTCACTGTAATCGTTTATTTTCCTTTCAGTCAACATTTTAACATAGCGATCTGCAGTGGTGAAAACACCGTCATAGTCACCTTGAACTTTGTTAAATTGAATCATTTTTATGAATATTTTCATCAAATACCTTTGTGAATAGTTATGTACATTATAATAGCAACTAGCTAGGGTTTATGAAAAAAATATACCCAAGGGACTGTATATTTGAGCATTTAGGATGATTGCCCAGGAAATTACTTTTTGAGTGAAGTTCAGTCTATTAATAAGATGTTTTTAGACAGGGGATATAATATCCATCTTTTAGATAGTGTTAGTGGACAAGTGATGGACAAGAATATCAAATGTTTACCTTACTTTATCAAGGGTTTCCAAAGGAAAACACACTTTCAAGTTTAAAAAAACTTGGTTTAACTTATTTCTTTTAGTTTAACAGTTTATGTATAACAATTAAGAATGTTTTGCGAAAAAATTGTGATATTTTGAAAGAGAATCCTGATTAATTTCTATTATAGGGGATAGACCAAGATTTAGTTATAAGGGATCCCTTAACTTGAAAGCAGTGTCACAAAAATACACTACTAAAGTTGACCTTCCAATTACTATGAAAGGCAGTGGGACTTTTAATTGTGGTTCATGTTATTATTGTAATTTCATCTGTTAGTGTACATTTCTCTGCTTACAACATTCTCAGCAAATTCTATGTCTGGATATTATGATTGTTATTCAGTTGGATTAGTGTATCTTGCACACTGCACAGAATGTAAGTGTTTTTACTTAGGGATGACTACTGGAAGATTTAGAGACAGGCTTGGAGAACATATTTATGCTGTAAAAAGCAAAAATCAACATAACCTTCTCTACAGACACACTATCAATTGTGTTTCTTCAAGAAAAGGTTTTTAGTTTGTGTATTAGGTCATGAACATTGTGATTATTGGGAGGGTTAAGAATAGTTTATAGACCTGGGAAACAAAATGGCACAATAAATTGCAGGCCAATAGCTTTACGGGAATAAATGACACTGTCAGTATAAAGTGTTTTTTTTAAAAAACAGAAGATTGCAAATAATTAAATAATATATTAAAAATGTTAAATAAGATTTATTTTGAGACAATTTCAGTAAGATATTTGTTCATTTTACCGTCTATATAACACTTTGCAGATATTTGTGTATCATGTGATTTGTCAGGTGGGTACTTTGTTAGGTATTTATTTTGTTCACCTTTTTATTAGTTTATTCTACTGAAGTTCTTAGTTATTAGTTGGGTGAAAGCACTTAATAAGGTTGTTTACTGGAAGAATTTTCCTGTAAGTTTTCTTCTGTGTGCTGATGTTGCTTTTCATTTGTTTGTACTTCATTTTTGCACTGATTCTTGGAATCTGCTCCTAGTTGCTGTTGACATAAAGTGTTTAGTACTTTGTCTCTGCTTTGAGCTATATCTCACTCTGAGGGGAGGTGAGTCCATTAATCAGTTAGTAAAGCTTACTCTGGGGGGGTGAGTCCATTAATCAATGAGTGAGTCCATTATCATGTTAAAGTCTTGGTCTGCAATTGCATTGCCTACCTGTCTCCTCCGAATCTTGAAAATTTAGTTAAAAAATGCCTAAGGAAAACTGTGAGCAGTATTTTTTTAGACACCTGTATATTTGGCAATATACATCTCTGCACTTCATTTTCAAAATTAACAGAAGCCCACCTCCCTCTGGTATTGCTAAACTGATCTATTAATCTGCAGTTAGGCCCAATCACAACCTTCAACTAAATCAGAAGTCTCTTGTAGGATTGGTGAAAGACTTTACCCAACTAGGTTCCCATATATGCTATTTAGGCATGTCCTGTAAGGCTCAGAGATTTTTAACCTTCACTAGCAAAACCGTGTTAGGCCTTCATAGGTTCATAGGTACTTACTAAGCTAGTTATCTTTGAAGAGCTTAAGATGCCTAGCCTTGCACTCCCATGGTAGTTTTAGCTCTTATACTTTGCATGTGAATAACCAAGAGGTGGGCCAAACAAGGCTATGTTGGAACATTTGCATATTTTTTTCTATCCCTGAGGGACAGGGGTGTTAAACTCAGGGGAGTTTGCAGTTACCTATCCATTCATCTAAATTACACTTGAGTAGAATAAGAAAAGTACTTTCCTTTATGTGTCGTGGAAGACAGTTCAGTAGAAGCAGTGTTCCGTGGGATGCAAACCTATCCTTCAAACATGATCTGTCTGTTTTGCAAAGGATACAGAGATCTCCTTAGTGGGTTTTTTTATGATATCACATAACTTGCGAATGTCTAATAGGTCTGCCAGAACAGGGCCTGTTGAAGCTGTATATGTCAGGCAGAAGTTGCTTTCGGTAGCCTGTATTATATTGAGACAAGGGATAAGGCTTTTTGATGGTATGCATTACAGTTCAGGCCCTTGACTTTTCTAGTGAGAAAATGCTATGGTCATTGCAGTTGTGACAAATGTTTGGACAGGTACATACCAAAGGGGTCATCAGGGATTGGCCGGATGGGTGCTGAGTACAGTGGCATGATTACATCCCTTGATCTGGACACAACACATTTAGATATAAGCTGTGCAATAAAAAGGACTTCCTTACAACAGTAGCTACGTAATAATCAAAGCACAGTTCTTTGTTGACACAGGTTCCTAGATCCCTAAGTGTGGGATCAAGTTTCTGGGGTGTGTTTTCAATGAATAGTTATAAGGAGGGGTCATGCTTGCCAAAGGATATGATTATACTCTTCTTGGCATTTGGGTTGACACCAGCTATTTGTTCAGAATATGCCCTCTTGGAGTGTTTTGGTGCTCTGTGGGAAATGTGTAATGGCTACAAGTTTGCTCATCTGCAGACTTAGTCGGCCACAAATCCTTAACAATAGCTTTGACCTCTGAGAAGTAAATGCCAAAGAGGAATGGCCCAGGTACTTAACCGTGGGGTATACTGCAGGCAGAAAGCCAGGACATACTATTAAATCATCTGGCATCTGTAAGGAAATTGTTAACTTCTCTGGGGTACACCATAAACCAAAAGAAATCACATCTTGTACCCTGCCAACAAATTATATTCCTGGGAGCAAGCTTGAATACAACTTCATAGATGGCCTACCTTACGCCAGAGAAACAAATTCATTTGACAGCCTACTTCAAACTACTGGCCACAAAGACCCAGCTATCTGCAAGGAAAATACTGCAAGCCCTGGGGTTCATGGCCTCCTGCATTCTACTAAATCCATATGCAAGACTGCATATGAGGAAACTACAATGGTATTTAAAAAGCCTATGGTGGCAACATTTTCAGGATCTAGAATCAATGATTCCTGTCATACCTTGTCTACAGATAGAGATCCTTTGGTGAGCAGAGGCTTGTCACCAAAACAAGGGACTGCCATTCACTCTACCCCCTGCCGCCCAAACCCTAACAACAGACGCATCAGACTATGCATGGGGGGCTCACTTGGCATGGAAGTGCATTCAGGGCAAATGGAACCCAAGTCAAATGCACCTGCATGTCAATCAAAAAGAAATGTTAGCTGTACAGAATGCTCTGACCGCCTTCAAGGACCACATTCTTCCAGGACAATTATTGGTAAAGACGGACAACACCACTATTATGTGGTACATAAACAAGTAGGGAGGAACCCACTCATATCCTCTCTGCAGACTAGCCATGGCTCTGTGTAACACAGTCTTGAGCTACCAAGTGCACCTACAGGCTCAATTCCTGCCAGGAAAGCTAAATACACTGACAGACGAACTAAGCAGAAATCTCATGGACCCACACGAGTGGAAAATGGAACCAAAGATATTCAACATGTTGAGAAACAAATGGGGGAATCCAGAGATAGACCTGTTTGCCTCCCCCCAAAACTACCACTTGGACAAATTCTGCACAAGGACTCCCCACAAACAAGCTTGGAAAGTGGATGCCCTGTCCTTCACCTGGAAAAACCAATCAGTTTATGCCTTTCCCCCTCTGCCTCTCCTCTCCAAGGTACTACTAAAGATCAAACAGGGCAAACCAAGGACAATACTGATTGCACCAGACTGGCCACGCCAACACTGATACCCCTCTTGCGCAGTGTGTCACTGTTGGCACCATGGCACCTGCCTCAGGCTCCTGCCCTGCTGTCCCATTAAGAAGGCCAGATTCTGCACCCAGAGCTTCAAACCCTGAACCTGGCAGCCTGGCTAATTACCTGATCTCTCCGTTGCCATCCCTCAGTAAGCAAGTGATGGATGTCATTCTGGAGGCAAGGAGGCCTAGTACTAGAAAATCCTATGCTGAAAAATGGAAAAGATTCTGTTCCTGGAGCCAAACTCAAGGGATGAGCATAGCAGTGCCCAATTTACCTCAGATTCTTCAATACTTAACTGAGATGCTTCACAAGGGCTTTCCTTTTTCCTCCATCAAATTCATGCCTCAGCCATTTCAGCTCATTACAATACAGAACCACCCCTCTTCTCTCATTCACTGCTGAAGCAGTTCCTCAGAGGGGCTAAAAACTTAAGGCCACTCAGGAGAGCCCCTACTCCAGCCTGGGTCCTTAACTTTGTACTGGAAAAGCTTACTTTACCTCCCTTTGAGCCAGCTGCAAATGCAGAGTTGAAATTACTTTCTTGGAAAACAGCCTTCCTTCTAGCCATCACTTCAGCAAGAAGGGTGTCTGAATTACAGGCTCTCATGGCAGTGGAGCCTTTCATCATCTTTCATGCGGACAGGGTGTCCCTCAGGACCAGTCCCTCCTTCATGCCCAAGGTGGTATCCAATGTGGCCCTTAATCAGTCCATTCATTTGCCAACCTTCTTTTCTAATCCACAGAACAAAGGGAAACAAATACTGCACTCCTTGGATGTGCACAGATAACTTAGATTTTACTTGGACAGGACTAAACCTCTCAGGAAATCTGAACAGCTGCTGGTTGCATTTGCTGCAGGGGCAGATGGGAAGGCCATTTCAAAGCAAACCATTTCTAAGTGGATAGGCCACTGCATTCATTTCTGCTATAAGCACCATGGAAAACCTACCACATAGGGGATAAGACCACATTCGACCAGGGCTGCATCTACCTCTGCAGCCTTTCTCAGAGGTGTCCCTACCAGGGACATCCTTGAAGCTGCTACCTGGAGTTCTGTACATACCTTCACCAAGCATTACCACTTGCCAATTTTTTCTAAATCCAGAGCTGGCTTTGCCACTGCAGTCTTACAGGGCCTTATAGCTGGTCCTAATGCTATCTGATTACCTCCTCCCATCCTTAGCTTGGGGAATCTACCCAAATTTGATGACTGCAACAGTGAAACACGAAGAACATAGTACAGTTGTGCACACTTACCATAAATGTAGATGTTTGAGTGTATTCACTGTTGCAGTCCTGGTTACCCTCCCTCCAGCCCCGTGACTTCTATTGACTATACCTCTATTCTTGTTTGCTATGCTTAAAGCGTTTTGGTGTATTTGCTTTTTTGTTGGAGGTGTAACCTTGTATATAATTGCTTCCCATTGTGGGGGCACCTGACATCTGGGGCAAGAAAAACTGATGCAATGGTGTCAGCTGCATGCTTTATACCCCTGACTACCTAACGTCATGGAAGATGAGACAGCATTCAATGCAGGACCCAAGACTTTGATAATCAGGCCAACTGAGGGCTACTGCAAGCAGATAACCCAACTGTGATGACTGCAACAGTGAATACACTCGAACATCTACATTTATGGTAAGTGTACACAACTGTACTTTTTCTTTCCTGAACCTAAAAATGACAGATAAAATATCCTCACCTTGGATGTCCACAGACATCTCTAGTGCTATCTTGATAGAACTAAATACTTCATATCTTTGGATCAGTCGTTCATCTCTTGAGAAGTTAAGAAGACGGGACAACTTATGTCAAAACAGAATGTTTCCAAATGGTCATCTAAGGCTCTTACCTTTTGTTATACCCACCATAACAGAATTGTTCCAGGCAGGGTCACGGCCTACACTACCAGGGCCATGATTTCATCTATGACTTTTTGGAAAGGGTTGGATTGTAGAAGTATTGTAGAAGCTGTTACTTGGTCCTCTGTGCATACTTTTGCAAAGCATTATAAGCTTGATTCCTTCTCTAGATCCGACCAGGGGGCTGGCCATTCTTTGCTAGAACCATTCTCCAGGGGCTTCTTGACTCTTCTCTTTCCACCTCCCAAATGTAGTGTAATCTACCAGTATAGCTAAGGCCACTGCAGCAGTGATAAATATGATGAACATAGTATAGTTGTATAAGTAAACTTACCATACCATAACAGTTGATTTTTGAATGATCACTGCTGCAGTAGCCACTTCTTCCCTCTCACCATCCTCCTCGTTTTTTGATGTGTTTTGTATGTCATAGTGTGGACATTTATTTTTTGTTGTTTGTAGCAATGTCCTTTCAGGGCTTAGCCTCCATCTCTCTGTTGACAGGAAAGCTCTGAAGGGCTTGGTGCAAAAACTTGTCTTTTAGTCAGCTCAGCTGGAGCTGTCAGGCAGTTTTAGCACTTAGGTGCCCTGAAACTTTGAAAGCTGGCCAGCTATTATATTCTTGGCAGGATATAACCCATACAGCTAAGGCTACTGCAGCAGTGATCATTCAAATGTCTACTGTTATGGTAAGTTTACTTGTACAACTGTACTTTCTTCCCTTGTTTACCACATTTATAGCTGTGCTTTGCTGGTCTGTCTGCTCTGACTGATTCCTGTTTCATTTTTAATTCCCCCTTTCTTTTTGTACATTGACTTTGTTAACTAAGGAGTACAACCCTTTTGGGCTATCCATAATAGAGTATCAACAATAGTAAAGACGGAGCAAAATCAGGGAAATCTTATAAAAATTATATTTTATTATCCAACAAGTCAAACGGACTTACTTACAAAGCTTCATCAGATCCATATTAAATAACTGCGAGTACATTCCACACCAGACCCTCAAGAAGATGTGGGGGAAGGGCAACAATCGTTAGTTTGTAATATCTCATCATATATACTCTCAGTTGATGAAGAAAGTTTATTAAATAAAGGGTTGAATTTTATACCCAAGAGTCAAAGTAATCTCACAGATACTGTTACTGACTTAAAAATCTTTTGCAGAAATGTCATGTTAAAATTGATATATAAGCACACATTAAGTGATGAGAATGTGCAGTCGTTCAAGTTTAGGAACTTAAGTCATTATGTTCCACTGAATCATCCATTGGTTGATGCTTATTTGAAACTGACGGAAGAAGAATTATTTAAATATTATGATGATAGGGCTTCACATAAAAGACATTATGGAGCAGATAATTTGAATTGGAGCGAGCGACAGTGTTTAAAACATCTACAGTCAGAGACATCGATTATAATTAGACCAGCTGATAAGGGAGGTAGAATAGTGATCATGGATATTGATAAGTATATCACCTCCATGAATAATCTCCTAGGACATAAATTTTATAAGATCATTTCCAAGGAAGAAGTACATTCAGTTATTCGATATGTCATGAACACTTTAGTAGACATCTGTCATAGTGGTATGATAACGAAAGAAGTCTTTGACTATCTTATTGTTAAGAATCCTCTTATACCACAGATTCATGGGCTTCCTAAAATTCACAAGAGTGTATATGATCCACCCATGCGACCTATAGTCGCTGGAGGTGGTTGGGTAACAGAGCATCTATCTGTTTATGTGGAAAAACATCTACGACCTGTATTGGACAAGAGTAGACATGTTTTGAAGGATACTAAATCATTTCTTGTAGACCTCTATGAATGTCTAAGAAATGTGACAATTATGGAAGAACTTATTTTGGTCACGTTGGACATACAATCTTTATTTACCATCATTCCCAATAACATAGATATTCAGTATATCTCAGATTATTTGAAGAATAACAGTGACTTCACTATAATACAGATAGATCTGTTAACACACTTCCTAGAATTGGTCCTAGAAAATAACTTATTTATATTCCATGACACCATCTATAAACAACAAGATGGTGTGGCTATCGGGACCCCATGTGCCAATACTTATGCAAATATGTTTCTGGCACATTGGGAAGAGACTACTTTGTTTTTGGTTGAAGAATTTAAGGCACATGTGATCTTCTATCGACGTTTTGTCGATGACCTTTTTATTTTATGGAAAGGGAGTGGAGATGAAATGGACACTCTCTTTGTGAAAATGAATAACTTAACAGAGTATCTTAAGTTTACCATGAAGAGTTCCAGTTCTAGAATAGACTATCTGGACCTATATATAGAGAGGTTATCCAATGGACTGTTCAATACTGGGGTATACCGTAAGTCATGTTATCAGAACAGTTTATTAATGAGATCCAGCATGCATCCAACACATGTATTTAGGAACATCATTAAAGGCCAAGGAATGAGGGCGTCTAGGCTGAACCCCTCTGAAGTAGGTTTTATGGAAGAACTAGCTAGCTTAAGGTTGAAACTGTTGGACAGAGGATATAGGGAAGATAAGATTGATCAACATTTGGCATCAGCAACTAGCCTTAGGGAGGATATAGCTGCCCCATATTTTGGGCCAAATTTGAATTTGCATAGAGATGAGATATCTCATAGATCATCCCTTGTCAAGATTCCAACATTTTATACTAGTGATAGATTGGAACTCAATAATATTATTTCTACGAATTGGTCAATTTTATAAGTGGATGGAGATATAAAGGAGATTGTGGGTGACAGACCACATTTCCTATATCGAAACAAGATGAATCTAAAGAGGATGCTCTGTTACCCTAGGAACAAGGAAGTACACTCTGACGATGAATATACTAGACCATGTGGGCAATGCAATTTTTGTATGTACATAGATATTAGTAAGAGTTTTTTTCATCCTGACTTACGCAAAGAGTTTAGGACATCAGTTAGAGCTGATTGTATGACATCTAACCTTGTTTATCTGCCGGTATGCAAGAACTGTTCTTCCTTTTATGTCGGAAAAACTAATAGACTGTTTAGGGATAGAATACGGGAGCATGTGTACCATATCAGGAAACAACTGGAACACAATGCCCTAGCTAAACACATTATGTAACATGATGAAAGTCATACTTTCCTCTTCAGAGCCCTAGAGGTCATTTCTCCCAGTATACGTGAAGGTGACATTAGGAACCATACTGAGTTTAGGGAGAATAATTGGATTATAATACTGAGGGCTGATAGAGGGATGGGACTCAATGAAAGGGCATCTATAAAACCATCACTAAGGAAACGTAATATTAGATAGCTTTGAAAAGATGATCATAATGTTTATTGTCTACTTTTTATATATATTCTTTTAAGATAACTCAGTTACAGAATATTAGGAATGCTTCATTGTGTCCAATATTAATTAGTATGTGTATGGCTTCTTTTGGATGCATAGAGAGTTGCATACATACATAGATTAATATATGTATATGGAATTTCATTATACCCAATTCATCCAGTAACTTAGTATATCAATATCACATGTATATTAGGGTATTAGTGTTTTATTTGTTTAGATTTAGTTACAGATGCAGGTATGTGTCTATACTATCTGTAACATACAGCTATTTATAGTTTTAGTTTACATATATATATTTTTTATAATTTCTGTAAGGTGATTTATACAATAAAGTTGTTTATAGCATATAAATGTTTTAGAAGACATCACCACATACATATGTTGTTTTAAAGTAGTTATTGATATGGAAGCCTGATTGGCTACAAGCTTTTTGAATTTAGGTATAAATGCTTTGTGGGAAGGTTATTTAATATGGATCTGATGAAGCTTTGTAAGCGAAAGCGCGCTCATCCGTTTGACTTGTTGGATAATAAAATAGAATTTTTATAAGATTTCCCTGCTTTTGCTCCGTCTTTACTATTGTTGATACTTGTTTATAGAAAGCGTAGCTATGGAGCATTTACTTGGTTGGCTGGCGGTGAACTGTTTGTTTCTGACTATCCATAATAGAGTTGTGAGTTGGCCACAGAATTGCCACAAATTTACCTGAGCCTGTTTCTCCCTTTGAATGCACTTGTAAAAACAATGGATCTCCCATCTTACTTTGTCACTCCCCCCATGCAGAAAATAAATTATCTTGGTAGTGTGCTAATGTCTTTTTTTTTTTTTTTTTTTTTTTTAATTTCTCCAAATCTTTTGGGTCAAAGTACAGTTAAAGTTCATGAAATTAGTATTGTTTCAATCTTTGATGTCAACCTCCTGTAATTCATATGGGGTTATATGTATTGGTAACATATCTAAATATGATTGTAGATTCTTACTTTATAATAAGTGGGATGAAGACTCAGGAGAGGAAAAAATTTGTTTGACCCTTTCCATTTTATCTTCAGCAAACCAGGGTATTTTGGCATTGTAAGAATACCATGTCAGTAACACTGAGCAGGCACTTCTGAGTACAATTTCTTGTTTTTGCATTACCAGTTTAGAGTAGCCTTTAAATAATGCCAAAATCCGATCATTTTTATAAATGACTTCCCCTCCTTAATACTGAGGAGCTTCGTCTTCTCTACAAAGTTCTAAAATTTTATTATGACTTGATGTGGTCAGCCACACTCCTTTGCAAGAACTTTTAAACTTGTATGCATCTGCTCCAAAATAATTGAGTTAGAATTGCCCAAAAGCTTTTCAAAATGGGTCTGAAAATAAATGCTTAATAGCATCAACTCCTTCAGAGCCTTCTCTCTGTCGCACTAAACAAACAAACTTTGTTTCACTACTTTTATTCTCCTGATTCTCTGACTTCTTCTGCAGAACCTGAATGAGGAGTTGCTGAGAGTAAAGCTGTATACAAGTTACCTGTAGGTTTGTGGCCTGAACAGCGGAAGCTGTCTTTTGGAAAGCCACTTAGTATGTAGTGCATGAATCTCTTCAATGTGACTATTAAACATTTATAACCCTTAGCCTCTTTTAAAAGCTATGCCACCATTATGGCAAAGTCATCCATCTGAATACCACAGAATAATAAGAAACCATAGTAAATGTAACTGTAAAACAGTAGGAGTGATATACATTGCACTTTGTTTGACATACGACAGTTTCTATATGGGAAAAACTGAGAGGCAAGTTAAAGGTCAGAATCTGTGAACATAACTACCATATTATGATGATATAGATGAGGCCAATGCTCTGTTTTCTCATTTGTTACTATGTAGTCATTTAAAAATATATATTTGATATTTTAGAAAAGGTACCACAACCAATAAATGGTAGATATTGGTGTGCCAAGATGGAGGCAAGAAAACAGTTTTGGCAAATTAAATTGACTGCAGCATAACCCCACAGTTTGAACGATAAGATTATCTTGAATGGATACCATAGTATTAGTGAACCACAAGAATTTGATTTGATAACATAAATTGTATTTTATTAATATAAAATACATCTACTCCAATGTACATGTTATTTATTATAGATTATGTGGATTTTTATATTTACAATAATGTTGTTTTAAACAATTTTGGTTATACTGGTTGTACTTCATACCGATTTATGTTTATTGAATGGCTAATTGTGACTTATGTCCTGTTGACATTGTTATAGTACCTTTTAAGGTTTTTATAATTTAGTTGCAGTATGACTTTTATAAACCAAATCATATTTTCATAGGTTATTTATTAGATTTAGCAGTAGATGATGTTTTGTTAATTAGTGATGTTGATTTTGAATGTTGTCATTGGATACATTTTTACCATGTGCTTTATTTGGCTTATATAAGGGGCATTCTTATTTGTTTATTTGGTTATTCTGATGAAGTCCTGAAATTGTTAAGGATGAAAACACTAAATGTTTGTTTGCCATTAAAGCACTTCTTGATAATGTGGCATCTTTACTGACATTTTTGCTAAGCAGACTATTATCAGAAACCTATGTAGGTTGCTGCACTGATGAACGTAAATACAGTGTAAAAAGAAAACTTAATTGATACCTTCAAAGGTCCAGATGTTTGCAAGAATATAAAAGGAGGTTTTATTTTCAGACCATGAAGAGGAATTTTATTTAACATGGGCTTATTCTTCCTGTATGCTGATTCTGATCATGAGCATGCATATAGTTCCAATCAAGTAGCTTTCTTCCAGAGGACAGTATCTTCAATAAAATAATTAACAGCATTAAAATTTGAAGAAAGGCCATATTTCTGGTAATCATATTTTCCATTAGCAAGTTATTTTTTGATTTAGTATCACATGATTTGATACTGAATGAAAAGTAACACCTCAGTCAAGTTATGTTCAATGGCATAAGGCAGAAAATTATAACCATACTCCAGGACTTAATCCACTGTAGCCATATCGAAGATGAATCCATTCAAACTTCTACTCAAGAAGATTGTTTTCAGTTTTTCATCTGAACCATACTTTCCAGCAAAAAAAATTTCTAATGGAATATTGATATGTTCAGAATTATGCCAAGTATGCATTTACTTATGTACACAGAATATCACACAGTTTAGAGGTACCTAACTTTATTATCATTGCAGTGCATTGTGCACCATGAGTAATGTTCATCATTCTCACTGCCCCAGTAGGCTAAGGTTTGTATCCTGCAAGTGTAAAGCAACCAACCAGCTTCACAAAGCTCTAACCTCCTCCTATACATTCACTCTGACTGCTTATAGGCCAAGCCGTTGCAGTGGGAACTATGTAAACAGTCAGACTGACTAAAAATCTTCAGTACTTTCTTGTCGCCCCATGCAGATGCAGCTTTGGGGCTTCTCTGGAATAGCAGCTGGTCAAGGCTTCCTGTCAGACTGACAGATCAATTTAGGCACCTCTTCCACACTTATTTTTATATTAAAATAATAATATTTTTATATTTTTTACTTGACTTCTGTCATAATTGCAATATGTCTCTTTAAGAATACCAGTTTTTCAGGCATATCAGCAGATGTTACTCAATTGCCATTATTATCTCTGTAGGAATCGCTTTCTAGGCTTAGACTATCATTTTGTGACTTGGGGCTTAGTTTACACACATTTTTAGAAATATATATATATATATATATATATATATATATGTGTGTGTGTGTGTATATATATATATATATATATATATATATATATATATATATATATACATACACATATGTATATAAATATATATATATATATATATATATATATATATATATATGTATATATATTGTTTTTTTAAATATTAGAAAAGCATATTTTAAATGGAAAAGCAGACCGATGTGTGAATGCTTATGCATACTAAGTAATATATTTTATTAGTCTTCTAATCATCAGTTCACTTTGAGGAAAGTATTTCTGTTTAGACAGGGAATTTTTTTGTGTGCTGTTTCTTTAACCTTTGTCTTGGGAATTCAAAATTGTAGTAGTTGGCTACTGTTTGTGTGAAGTAGGTGATAGCTTACCTTCCGACTGACTCCTACCAGCATAAGTTACCGGCAGTAAGGATTCTTCTGCTTCACCTACAGCATGGCTACTTAGCCTAGTCCTGCTGCTACTTCTCCCAGTGTACCTAAAATAAGCAGTTAAAATATGAGTCATTGCCTTTAGTGTGGGCTTCAACAGTGCCTCAGCCAGTGGTGAGTAACCCTGCTGTGGCCACAGCTGGTTCGTCAGACCACTTACCTGTTCCCTTGAATTCCTATTGTGTAGCCTTGTAAGCCATGATGGGGGGGGGGCAGACACGTCCACTTCTGCTTTCTATTGTCAAACATGTGCATGGGAAATCCATCCATTTTAGGTTTGGAAGACCCTCAGGAGGGTCTTCTTGAGGCGGCCAAGGAAAGAGACCTCTTGCTTGGCGTAATATGCTTCCTCTACCCAATCTTTTTTTAGGGATGTCCCTAGGACAAAGAAGCAGTAGGTTAATCATATGGAAAATAGAGAAAATATTTCTGGTTTTAAGAATGATGTTATTACCTAAGCCAGGAGTTTATTGCCGACAGTCAATTCTGCCATCTCATTACACTTCCAAAACATATGTTCCCAGTTACCTTTTTTTTTCCCCATCGCACCTCCAATGTTTGCAGTCTGCTTCAGGAAAAAATCTTTGAAGTCTGCTTGGAGTATAAAAATATCTATATAAATACATTCAAGCAAACATCCTAAATCTTCTGGACTTTGGTGCATACTTGGGAAACATACGTATGTACTCCCATTGTTCTCTTGTAAATTGCATTTCCAGTCTCTAATTCCAATCTTTTCTAACCTATTCTGATTAATTATTATAGTTATCATGAATTATTTTATATGCCCCACTAATTATTCCTTTTTAGCAACAACTTCTGTTCTAGATTCAACTAAAACTCTACTGGAATAGGGCAGATGGTTAATTCTGGATGCCAGATGCTTCCTTCAAGTTATTATACCCCTACTTCTAAGGAAGGAGATGCTTTTTCTAATGATGCTGATGTTGGCAGAGACAGAGTTATGTCACCTGTGGGTTCTATAACCAAAGACTTTGATTTCTTAGATAGTGAGCCTGAGAATGTGCATATGGAGGCTTTCTCTTTTGCTGAAACAATTTCTAAATGAATGGGTTTGTTCTCTTGGGAGCAGGTTGATGTTCCCCCTTAGCTGGGCAGATATTTTGATCTGGTAGAAGAAGAAGCTAATACTGCACTCATTCCTGCCATTTTACCAACATTGGAAGGTGCCTGTAAAGCTGCCTGTTCCTGTCATCTGTTCCAAAGAAGGTAGACAAACTTATAGTTGCTCAATAGCTCCTGCTGCTGATAGACTCTTTTCCACTGCCAGTCCAGTGCCTGGCTATAAAGAGTACAAGTGGATGAACAGACAGGTTAAGAGATGGTTTCTTCATCCACTCTAACCTTTAGAATGCCACTAGCTTGGGTGACATTTCTACTTCCTGAAAGTAGGTCTTGTGTGAATCAGGCTGTTTCTAACTTGTCTTAAGGGTCTAAACATGTTTAAAAATGTGCATGACTGTGTTGATGCTGTTTCTATGGCTACTGATTCAGCTACAGTCTTGAGAAGATTTGGCCAGTTACATAATCCAAAGAAAGTTTTCAGATGAGTCAAAGTCAGAAATGTTTAGTTTCTCCTTCTTGATACAGAGGTTTTGTGTGGTTCTTCTACTATGGGGGTCCTCAAGCAGTGGGATGAGAGGGGTAAATTAATGCAGGGAATGTTTAGGATTTTTCAGGTCCTCAGGTTTTTTTTCTTCCAGAACCCTCTATTTCCTTTAAAACGGTAAACTAACAACAGTGCACCTGATAACAGACAAGCACCCTTGTCACCTTCTTTCCCCTTCTGCCCCAACATTACTTCTGCTTTCACAAAAATCTGACTCTCCGTGCTCTCATGTGAAATCAGACAGTTTCAGACAGATGAGTTTTAAAGGTGATCCAGGAGAGTTACAGTGGGGAATTGTTAGAATCCCCCTCCTTTCACGGGGATCGCCCCACCCTCCTAATCAAATAGAATTGTTTCCCCAGGTGTTGAATCACATGTTAGAAGCAGATGTCATAGAATATGTTCCTACAGAACAGATAGGAAGGGTCTTTTGTTCCAAAAGGAGCAGTCTTTGAGACCAGTTTTGGATCTCATCTTTCTCAATCTTTTTGTGGAGATTCCAAAATTCAAGATGCTGACCCTCCAATTTGTGCTAGCAGTGCTCCCAGACCACTGTATTTTGATGACATTGGACATAAAGAATGTTTACCATCTCATTCCCATAGCATATAGGTTCAAGAGATACCTTAGAGTTTGTGTATCTGGGTCATATTATCAGTTCTCTACTTTTTTAAATGTCTCCAAGTCTTTTGGGTTTCTAATACCATGACAGGAATGGGCCCCATTCCTAAGTTAAAGTATGATTAAAGATCATGAATTTAGTATTGTTTCTATCTTTGATGTTAACCAGATGTGCTTTTCACAGCACCCACAATGTGCCCAGTACTGAGTCCTCCTGCAATTCATATGGAGTTACATGGTAACATATCTAAGTATCAAAGGCAAGAAAAAACAAACTGCTACTAAACCAGCACAGCTCCTCATGCCAAACAGCAGGACTAAACGCCTCCCAAACACACGTATGCTTGTTCTGGAAGTCAAAGGCAAAAACAACAAGCTGCTACTAAGCCAACACAGTCAGAGAGGTGAAACTCATCAAAGATAAACTCAGCCAGATAGCTAAACTCACTGAAGCAGGTCTTTTTAAATTCCAAAGGAATAAGCAAACAAGACGCCAATAAACGAACGACTTCAATTTTATTAAGCACCACGATACTGCTTTTCGTCCGCGCCCTGCACTAACTTCTTCAGACTTTGAAAAATAGCAACTCACACTTAAGTGCTGCTACATTTAAAGCCATTGCAAACAAAGTCTATTACAAAACACACCCTCCAATTACCTTAAAGGAACAGGCACAAGTAGCTTCAATCTAACTAAAATGTTCCTATCCCATAAACACACAATATAAAAAGTTGTATGTGATATAAAATATACAACTGTAAAAATAATACTGTTCCTTACATAGCACTTAAATAATGTAATTGAAAGTTAATAATATTATAAAAGCACGCTTACTTTGAACCAAATACGCATAATAAGACTGACACATTAAAATAAATAAAAAAAGCATGCCATAATATTTCAAATATTGATAAAAAGACATTCCATCTACTAAACATGGTATAAAATATATATCAAGATCGCTCAGCCGGTCCTATGTCCAAATCACACCCGATGTTATACCCCCCATGCATCATCTTTCCAAACTCCTCAGCTTGAGGACACAGCTGATAGATAACATACTATTGAGGCCGGGGTGATGGTAGGCTTCAAGTCTCAACTGCCACATAAGCTCCTTCATTTCTAATTTCAGGGATTCAGTCCCCCCCAATTTACATGGTTCAACTGGTCAATGATCATAAATGTAAAATCATGGCCAGGGTGATTGTAGACATGACTTGCTTGGGCATTCTCCAGTTTAATCTTCTTCATGGCATATAAATGTTCGTACATGCATTCATTCAATCTCCTGTCTGTCTTGCCCACATAAAAAGCTGGGCATGATGAACAAGAAGCAAGATACACCACATGTGTCGATGCACAATTGTATCTCCCTTTGATAAGGTACTTGGTGTCCCTAATCATGAAATATGTGCCCGACCTCACATATCTACAATGTTTGCACATATTACACTTATACATGCCAGCTCTTGGAGTCATGTTGCCACCTTTCCTTTCTAACATGTTCTTGATATTCAGACCCCTCCTGAATGTAATCTTCGGGGCCGGCCCTAAAATATTGGGTCCTGTTAGTTCATTTGGCAACAAACCCCATTTTTTCTGGATGATGGACACTATAGCTGTAGCATCCATGCTAAAGGTAGTAATGAAACTGCAATGGTATACACCTCTAAGTTGGCTGTCACCCCTGGGGTAGCTATTCTCCGAGACAGAGTGACCCAAAATGGGTTGAAAATAGCCCATTTCCCTTTTGGATCTAACCTCTAGATACAAATACACAACCAACTCCTCAGGGTAGCCCCTACATAAAAACAAATTCGATATGAACCGGCACTCTTCCTGGAAGGCACCATCTCTCGAGACCATTCTGGCCGCCCTCACAAATTGGCCTTTTACTATTGATCTCTTCTGGAAGGCTGGATGTTCACTATCGAAATGCAAATAAGTATTGGAAAAAGTGGGCTTGCGATGAATTTTGCCTAAATTTGACTAGCCATTCGAGGAACCCTAGTTCTGGTTTGGATGGGGCAAATTTTCGGGATCCAGCCTCTTCTCCCCAACAAGCTTCGAACCGGAAGACCAGGTCCAGATACAGGACAAGGAGGAATCAAATGTGAGTGGAGTATGGTGCTCCGGCCCTGAGCAGACCACATTTGAAGTCATTTCCAACTCGGGGATGGACTTCCATATTTATAATTTTTCTCATTTCAAGTTTACCCAGACATTAGTTGATTTCCTGGCTAAAGGAATTTCTTATGTTCCATCTAGAAGAGCCTGTGTGGCCAGATCCATTTTGGATCTTAAATTGTTTGTCAGGAAATTAAACTTATGTTTGTTGATGGGGGACCATGAGTACCAAAAGAATACTTTTCATGTACCTAGTACATACAATCCACCTATCCACCCTATGTTGGGGGCATTTGAGCAAATGTGTGATTTGGATTTTCGACATTTGCTACAGTCTAGGTCTGTGATGCATTTTAATATTACCAAAGAAGAAAGGGCGGATTTTAATAAATTTTGTGCCTCTTCAGTCAGAATTATGCAACCCGACAAGGGAGGCGGGTGGCCTGGTTGCAATGGACATAGATGATTACAACAACAGAATGTCAGCAATTTTGTCTTCTGAAACTTGCCAAGAGGTGTCCAAGAATGAGTTGAATGGAAATCTGGCAAGAGTTCGGTCTTATTATGAAGACATGTTTATTAATGAATCCATTGACCAGGAAATTTTCAACTTCATTTACTGTGCATCGCCTCGAGTACCTGTTTTGTTCGGGAACCCGAAAATCCACAAAAACATTAGAGACCTTCCCATGCGCCAGTTGTTGAGTGCTAGAGGGAGTGTTACATACGCAGCAGCCAAAGTTGTGGATCACATTCTAAAAAAATATGTGGGTAGTGAATCATATTTTTCTAAAGATTCCTGGTCCTTTTTGGGGAAGGTGAAAAACATTTTGTACAGTCCTGATTACCACTTTCTGATGGTAGATGTTGTTGACCTGTACTCATCCATTCCACGTGATATAATGGTGGAATGGATTGAGTTGGAAATGACCACAAAGCAGGCACCAGCGAGTGAAACTTCAATGGTAAAAGACCTATTGGACATCATTTTAACATGTAACTACTTCTCCTTCAACGATAGATCAGTTAGTTGGAGTCCCCATGGGCTCACCATGTGGGGCGAGTGTGGCCAACTTGGTCATGGCCCATTGGGAGAAGGAATTTGTGTTTACTAGCTCTATCTTCCTAGAACGAGTATCCTTATATACCCGTTTCTTGGACGACATTTGTATCATTCTCAAGGGCGACTCTTCGGTGGCCAGTGACCTGGTGGAGATGTTCAACAAGTCCATGGATTTCTTAAAGTTTACCTCTACTTTTGACACAGACAGAATAGCATACCCAGATGTGGAATTATTCAAGGACAGCAACCAGAACCATTTTTTAGGCAAAATTCATCGCAAGCCCACTTTTTCCAATTCTTATTTGCATTTCGATAGTGAACTTCCGGCCTTTCAGAAGAGATCAATAGTAAAAGGCCATATGACATATGTGGTGTATCTCGCTTCTTGTTCGTCATGCCCAGCTTTTTATGTGGGCAAGACGGACAGGAGATTGAATGAACGCATGTACAAACATTTATATGCCATGAAGAAGATTAAACTGGCGAATGCCCTAGCAAGTCATGTCTACAACCACCCTGGCCATGATTTTACCTTTATGATCATTGACCAGTTGAACTATGTGAATTGGGGGGGGGGGGACTGAATCCCTGAAATTAGAAATGAAGGAGCTTATGTGGCAGTTGAGACTTGAAGCCTACCATCACCCTGGCCTCAATAGTATGTTATCTATCAGCTGTGTCCTCAAGCTGAGGAGTTTGGAAAGATGATGAATGGGGGGGTATAACATCGGGTGTGATTTGGATATAGGACCGGCTGAGCGATCTTGATATATATTTTATACCATGTTTGGTAGATGGAATGTCTTTTTATCAATATTTGAAATATTATGGCATGCTTTTTTTATTTATTTTAATGTGTCAGTCTTATTATGCGTATTTGGTTCAAAGTAAGTGTGCTTTTATAATATTATTAACTTTCGATTGCATTATTTAAGTGCTATGTAAGGAGCAGTATTAGTTTTACAGTTGTATATTTTATATCACATACAACTTTTTATATTGTGTGTTTATGGGATAGGAACATTTTAGTTAGATTGAAGCTACTTGTGCCTGTTCCTTTAAGGTAATTGGAGGGTGTGTTTTGTAATAGACTTTGCTTGCAATGGCTTTAAATGTAGCAGCACTTAAGTGTGAGTTGTTATTTTTCTAAGTCTGAAGAAGTTGGTGCAGGGCGCCGACGAAAAGCAGTATCATGGTGCTTAATAAAATTGAAGTTGTTCGTTTATTGGCATCTTGTTTGCTTATCCCTTTGGAATTTAAAAAGACCTGCTTCAGTGAGTTTGGCTATCTGGCTGAGTTTATCGTTGATGAGTTTCACCTCTCTGACTGTGCTTATTGGAGGTGTGTAGTTCTGCTGCTTGGAATTAGGAACTGTGTTGGCTTAGTAGCAGCTTGTTGTTTTTGCCTTTGACTTCCAGAACAAGCATACATGTGTTTGGGAGGTGTTTAGTACTGCTGTTTGGCATCAGGAGCTGTGCTGGTTTAGTAACATATCTAAGTATGATTCTAAATTCTTTTTTTCATAAGACCCGTTGCTCCTTCTAGTATTGGAACTGTCTGGATGTCCTTCTTCCACATTGCCCTTGTTTCTGCCTGCACATCCTGGTATTTTATGACTTTGTGTATCTCTGTACGTAAGACACTGTAGTCACTGGGTGTAGCAATTTCAATAATCAATGTTACTTTTGTCTTCCTTTCATGGACTACTAAATATGGATTTCTTGCATCTGTTTTTGAATTGTTGGTAATGGGTGATGCCATGTGATATAAATTTCATCATTTTCTGTAATACTTTGTAGCTCATGTTTCCAGTGTTTTTCAGCTACTTCAGTATTATAATGTTTGCACAGTCTTGCCACATTACTATGCCTTTCAATAAATAGTCTGCCATTAGTACATCACAAAAGCTGTTGGATCGGTTGGACAGTTAAACAAGAAGGATGCTTCCTACTTATCAAATGGTTTATAAAAAACAAGATGTGCAATGGTTTCCAATTCTGTTTTACACAACCTGCATTTGTCTGTTTCTCCTACATGTTCAATGGACTTTGTAACCAATGTATACAGAGTCCACTGTCTTGGACCACCAGTATTAACTTTTTGTCTTTTAATTTAAATTCACCTCTCCTTAACTATTTCTATACTAGATCCCTATCAGCATGAGGTTGTTTCAAGAGATTTCTATACTTGCAGCTATGTTTATGCATCTTCCACATTTCTTGCCTTCTTATCAGATCCTTCACCTTATACTCTTTGTTTTGTTTTTTGGCACATTCAATTGCTTCCTGATTTTATCTACTTCTGGTTTGATTTCCATTCCCGCTTGACACCAGTATGCTTCTGCTAAACTAAGCAGAGAAGTCATCTTAGACTTATTCTCCTCAATTTTTAAAACTTTCACTATATTTGGGTTTTGTTAGGTCACAGGTATGTATGCAGTCCTACAATTGCAGAACTGTACATGTAATCAATTTCGAGTAGGCCCATACCTCCTTCATAATGAGGAATATATAGTCTTGGTATACACAGATTTTTATAAATCATTTGATAAGCACGAAGCATCCTTCTTGTTATCCTGTCCAACAGATCCAACACTTTTTGTAGCCAGTCACTCCAAATCTGTAAGTTATGACAGGAGGAGCAAATTGGTTTATAGCTTGAACTTTGTTCCTAGATGTCAGTGCTGTTTTTCTTTCTTTTTTTTTTTTTTTATTTTATTTGCAGTTGGATGTGAAATTGTTCGATCTCGCCGTTTGTTCTTACGCACGGGTTCGGAGCCGACCCTCACCTCCAAGTCGGCCACATCGCAAGCTCTGCATCTAAGAGAAGCTTGAGGCACAGTCCCTATCCCATGATCCCCTGCTGCTATCCCCCAGATCTAGTTTGCCACTGCAACAGGTCGCGTCGAGAGAAAGCTCGGGCCAGTAAAACTTTTGTTATTACTTCTAAAAACATTAATATTGCCTTAATAGTTAGCTGTAAAAGTTTAGTAGAGATTACATAGTGTGTGTGTGTGTGTGTTTATATATATATATATATATATATATATATGTATATATATCTTCCTTGATATTTAGTCTTAGTTGTAGGAGCGACTGCTCTTAGGTTTTAGGCCATTTATTTCTGTCAGGGCTCTGGCAGAATTTTTTCTTAGATTTATATAGATTTGCTATATATATATATATATATATATATATATATATATATTTACTCAGGGTGTTTGCTTCTTGTATTTAGTCCTACAGTTTAGTGTGTTTTGTGGTGCTGTTTTTTCTATAATAGATACATTTATACTTTCTTAGTGCTTAGCTTTAAACATGTCAGAGAAAACCAAATCAGGTTTTAAGCACTGTCAATGTGGTCAGAAAATGTCCATTACGGACAATCATACCTCCTGTGTCTACTGTCTTGGCTGTCTCCATCTTCAGGAGGATTGTTCCATCTGTCACTCCTTTAGTGGAAGGGTCATGATGGAGAGGCGCAGGAAGCTCATCAAGAGGGGCCTTCTAAAGCCCGCATTTCAAGAGACCTTAGATAAGGCAGACCAGGCATCGAAGTCTTCGAAGGGGTCGAAGTCTTCAAAGGTATCGGAGCCCAAGTCTTCGGCTCCGAGTACCTTGGCTAAGATTCGGTCACCGGCTCCACAGACCTTGGAACTGAGCATCGAACAGTTGTCTCGATTCGAGGCCCAGGTCTTGGAGCCAGTGTCAGAGGTACTTCCGTCTTCAATCCTTCGCTCGGTGACCTCTTCGGCCCCTTCGACCCGTTCTTCCAGGGCGATGTCGGACACCGATGTGGATCGAGTGGTGCAGAAGCTTATGGAGAACACTGCTCTATCCAGACTAATTGCGGTTTCATCCCAGTTGGTTACGAAACTTGAAGCCCTCCCCGTCACATCTATAGATCCTCCTTCGAGACCCATTAAGTCATCGGAACCAGGAGTCGAGCTGATAATTGTGGATCCCCCGGAGCCAAAGCCATCCTCGGCACCACTAACCTCGACACCCTCGGAGCCCGTTGAGGGGTCTCGGAGCTGACATTCTCTCCTGGGTTCCGGGGTGGAGAGTCGAACTGAACTTTCGGTACCGACTCTCCCCCTCGGGGCCTCGGCGCAGATTAGTTCGGCTCCATCTTCTGGGTCAGAGCCCGTGGTTCCAGTGCCCGGGAAGCTACCATGTTCTTCAGATCCGGTGGAGTCCTCGGCCCGGGGCTCCGGTGCCTTCGATGCCATGAGGAAGGTTTTGTCTGGTCAGACACTCCCATCATCAGATACCTCTTCTCCTTCTCCGAAGGGACCGAGTTCTGTTTCTGCACCTTCGATCCCCACCAAGCATAGAGACCCAATGCCTCAGCCAGCCCCAGAGGGTGTACCCTGTTCCTCGGAAACTTCACCAGATGCCACCTCTGATGAAGTCCCGAGGAAAAAATTGTGCAAGAGGAGACACATTGATTCCCCACAGGAATCATTGACATTGGACACCGACCTGGATGAGTCAGAGGGGTCCCCATGGTCTTCCCCCGAGGATGTCTCATTTGTGGACATCCTAGAAATTCTAAAACAGAGGGGTAGCTGGCAGACACTTGCCCCCACTGAGGACGAGTCGGTGTTGCTGAAGGCCTTTGGGGCTCAACCTTCCACTTCCTGGGTGACTCTGCCCTTCGACGAGTTAATGGATTTAATAGCTCGAAGGGTGTGGGAGGCTCCTGATACTGTGGAACCAGTCCCTCGGAGACCAAATAAATATATTACTGCCCCCCAAGATAAAGCTTACCTTACCAAGGGAGTCCCAGTCGATGCTATGGTGGTGGCGGCAGCTACCAAGAAGGAAATGTCCAAAGCATCTTCCTCTGTCCATCCTCCTTTCAAGGATTCTAGGACTATGGACAGGTATGGGAAGCTCATTTTTAGCTCAGCGACTTTTGCCATGCGATCGCTGAACTACCTTACGCATTTTACGCGCCTTCAGAGAGATCTCATTAAGGAGTTGGGAGATACTCTCCAGGGTAACACAGATGCTGCTGTCTCAGACAAGGTGACAGCACAGCTCAACACCCTTACTTCGATAGTTAACTCGTCCATGAGGCTCATTTCATATGCGGCCAAGTGTTCGAGTGGGGCAGCAGCCTCAGCGATTGCTCTGCAGAGACAATCCTGGATGCGCCTGTGCTCCTTTGCGGAAGCCTTTAAGTCTTCCTTTGCTAATGCCCCCCTTGATGGCGCCTCCTTGTTTGGGCCCAAAGTGAAGGAGACACTCACTAGGTGTGAGCAAGAAGGAAAAACCCTGTCTGCCTTAGCGGTCCATTTTTCTGCCTCCTCAAGACCGTACCCCAAAGGGCAAAGAGGCGGAAAAATGTGGCTCTGGAAAACTCAGGGAGCTTTCCAGTCTGCATCTAGTGATACCCTCTCCAGAGGCAGAGGAGGGGGAAGAAATGGAAGAAGCCACCCAGGTGGCAGAGGGGGTCCGCAAAACCAGGGCGACAGGGATACCGTCCCTGGGAAGCCTTTTTAGCACTCCTGAGTGGAGGCCCAGCTGTCCTGCTCTGGAGGCAGTCGGGGGTCACTTGGCTTTATACCCGGAGGCCTGGCTAAATCTCACATCAGATTCCTGGGTAAAAAGCATAATAACCAGAGGATACAATATCCCTTTTCTGAACAATCCACCCACCCAAAAAAGATTCCCAGATGTTCCACCCGCTCTGCGGGATCAGGCAGCCATAGAAATACAAAGGCTGTTAGAAAAAAGAGTCATCCAGCCAGTCCTGGCGGACCAAATAGGATCCGGAACTTACTCAAGGTTCTTTTTAGTTCCAAAGAAAACAGGGGACTGGAGGCCAATACTGGACCTCAGCAGACTCAACACCTTCGTGAAGAAGGAAAAGTTCCAGATGGTCACGCTGCAATCGATTCTTCCATTTCTTCAAACGAATGATTGGATGTGCTGTATAGATCTCAAGGATGCGTACTACCACATAAAAATGGCCAGGCCATCCAGAGATCACCTGCGCTTCTGGCTGGGAGCCAGTCATTTTCAGTTTCGAGATCTGCCCTTTGGCCTCACCTCAGCCCCCAGGGTGTAGTGGCATCTCACCTGAGATGAAGAGGATTCTGGGTGTTTCCATATCTGGACGTCTGGCTCCTTACCGCCACCACCAAGCATCACCTAGTACAAGCCAGGGACTATACAATCAATCTCTGTTCCAGCTTAGGAATAACAGTGAACTTCGAAAAATCTACCTTGTCGCCCTCACAGCATATCTTATTCACAGGGGCGGAGTTAGATACCTCCGTAGCACTGATAAGACTTCCTTAGGCAAGAGTGTCAGTCCTGAGGGATCAGGTCTCTATTCTTCTTCAAAACAAAAAAGTTCCCGCATTACAGGTCTTGAAAGTATTGGGTATGATGGCAGCTACCCTTATAACGGGTAGGGAGAATGCACATGAGAATCCTCCAGTGGCTCCTCTTTGCTCAGTGGTCGTTCCAACGGTTACCATTATCACGCAGAGTCTTGATCACGGAAACTTGCAAGCGGGACCTCCGTTGGTGGATAAACAATCAGGAACTGACGATAGGGCATCCGTTTGTGCTCCCTGACCCGTAGCCACAGTAACCACGGACGCTTCCCTGATAGGGTGGGGGGACTTTTTCAGGGGAGAACAGTCCAAGGAGAGTGGTCAAAAATAGAGTACAATCTGCACATCAGTGTCCTGGAGCTGAGAGCAGTGTTCCTGGCGTTGCAACACTTTCACGACTCCTTACCTCTGGGAACAGTGGCAATTCAGATGGACAATATGTCAGTAGTCTGGTACATAAACAAACAGGGAGGAACCAGGTCTTACCCCTTATGCAGAGAGGCCCTGAGTATCTGGCAATGGGCTGTGTCCACCGGACGCTTTCTAATAGCAATGCACATCCTGGGAACATCCATCGTCATAGTGGACAGGTTGAGCAGAGCCATCCTGTTGCCTCACGAGTGGTCCCTCAAGAATCAAGTTGCAGAGAAGATCTTCCACAGATGGGGCCAGCCTTGCTGCGATCTTTTTGCTTCCCCCTTGAACGCCAAATGAAGAAGCTACTTTGCCCTACTTCCCCCTCTGGTGGGTGCCCCCAGGGACACACTGGTACATGATTGGCCCCCGGGTCTCCTATATGCCTTCCCTCCTGTTCCATTGATTCCCAAATTTCTACAGAAAGCCAAAGGTCTGGGAAGGGCAATCATCTTGATAGCACCATTTTGGCCTCGACAGATCTGGTTTCCCTTTCTTCAAGCTCACCAGATGGAGAAACCTTGGACTCTGGACCCAGTGCCAGACCTGCTGACCCACTCGTCAGGATTTCCTCACCCATCTCTTCAGTCCCTAAAACTGACACCTTGGCTGCTTCACTTCCCAACTTAGCCAGGTCGGGCCTTTTATCCCCAGCAGTGAAACACATTTTAGTTTCTTCCCACAAAGCTTCCACAAGAAAACTGTATAGGAGCAAGTGGAAACGTTTTGCGTGTTGGGCCTCCAGACAAGATATAGACCCTTTGGTGGCCTCTATTCACAAAATTGTAGAATTTCTCTCCACACTCTTTCATCAAGGGGCCTCGACGTCCACGATAAGAGTTCAACTAGCTGCCATATCAAATTTTCATGTGGGTGAAGGAGGAGCTACAGTTATGTCCCACAGACTTTGTAGAGCATTTATGAAGGGTACCTTTCATCTCAGGCCACCCATACGAAACCCGGTATTTCCCTGGAACTTGAATTTAATGCTGTCTCAACTCATGTTGGAACCCATCGAGCCAGCTTCGACGTGTCCACTTAAGTATCTATCCTGGAAAACCCTGTTTCTGGTGGCAATCACTTCAGCTCGTAGAATCTCGGAGCTACAGGCATTGCCGATTAGACCCCCCGTATATAGTCTTTCACCCAGACAGGGTCACCTTGCGTACTAATCCATCCTTTCTGCCGAAAGTATGTTCAGTGTTTCATATTAATCAATCCATTGAGCTTCCCACTTTTTTCAGGAACCATTCTAATAAATTGGAATACATGTTGCACAAATTGGACGTCCACAGACAGCTGAGATTTTATCTGGACAGAACCAAGGAATGTAGGAAATCAGATCAACTTTTTGTTTCCTATGCGGACAATAAGAAAGGACTGGCAGTAACAAAATGCACGTTATCTAAGTGGCTGTCAGACTGTATAAATTTTGTCTATTCATCCTCCAAACAGTTTCTTCCATTCAAACCTAAAGCTCATTCTACCAGGGCTGTTTCCACTTCTCTGGCCCACGCCAATCATTTGCCTTTGGATACCATATGTGCGGCGGCTACTTGGGTCAAGCCTCATACGTTTATTACTCACTACAAAGTGGACAGGACCTCCAGGGACAGGGCTTCCTTTGGTTCCACGGTTCTCAGGAATGTTCTTCCATGAGCCACCCAGGGTTGTGGTGCTAGGGACGCTACCCGTGCGTAAGAACAAACGGCGAGATCGAACAATTTCACATAAAGAAGTTATGTTCTTACCATAAAGTTCCATGTGAATTGTTCATCTCGCCTTTGTTCTTACATTCCCTCCCTCCGTCCCCCTCTTCGTCCTGGAAGAATGAGTACGACTGGTGTCTGGTTACCTTCTTGGGGTTACCTGGCACTACCTGCTTCTTTTTAGGTGTGCTCATTACTGTATGCCTGTCTATATATAATTTGAGTATTACGATCTCATGTGGATGGAAGCGTAGGCAAGGGGGTCAGTTATGTTCTTGAAGTCTGGTTTCTTAGCAAACTAGATATGAGGGATAGCAGCAGGGGATCATGGGATAGGGACTGTGCCTCGAGCTTCTCTTAGATGCAGAGCTTGCGATGTGGCCGACTCTGAGCTGAGGGTCAGCTCCGAACCCACGCGTAAGAACAAAGACGAGATGAACAATTCACATGGAACGTTATGGTAAGAACATAACTTCTTTTTTACCAGGATAGTCCATTGGGTCACAAAGAACCCGTTTTCAATGGAGTCCTGGGGAGAAAAGCTCCAAAAACAAGCAGAAGATTACAGTAAGATATTTTGTTACAAATTATTATAGTTACTATGGCCTAGTAAAAAAACATTGCAAGTACTACAGACTAGTGATTAATGTTCATATACATTTTTAGTATTAATTTTATAGTGGGAGTCAATAAACTCCATGTAGGCTTCATGTGAAGCCTACACAAAGTTTATCTCTGTGTGCGGTGATGCATGGTGAGCAACAGCACTCATGGCATATTCATGCTGTGCACCATGTTTAAACATAAGCGAGATTTCGTGGCCAGCAACACTGTTGCTGGCCAGGAAACCATGTAAGCAAATATGGATAGCACTCCTGTTTAAATCAGAGGACTGAAGGCCAGCGGTTTTGTGCAGAATGCCACAATGATCACCAGGGCTTCACAGATAGCTGTCAGTCTCTTAGTGCAAGACATCTGGACAAAGGCCAACATAAAGGGGGGACAATGACCCGGGAATAAGGGCATATTTTACATATTTGCCCTATAGAAATATGCTAGAATACTCAGGGGTTTGTGTTAAAATACATGTTCTGATGGATTTGAAGTCTGAGACTCAAATGCATGTAATTTATTGAGTCACATCAGTCCTGAGATCATCCCAGTAATATCGCAGAAACCCACAAATTTAATAAAGAACACATTTGGACATTCTGTGAAAATATGGACAGTTGAGAGGTGTGAATGTTAAGTATATGGCCAGTACAGGACAGTGTTCTCTACTGTGCAGAGTATTGTGAAATTCCATTCCTGGCATTCTGTATTGAAGATGTGAAAATCATCTGTAAGGGTACATGGACTTGCCATATAAAATAAACAGTCATGGGAAGTGTGTGTATTGAATAGGGACACACAGATGAATTGTAGGAATGAACTCAGGGAAAGAGGACAGGTGGAACAACCTAATGAGGGCATGTCAACGGAAGATGTTTGTAGAAGCAACACCAGTCACATACCAGTATGGTACAGTAGGGACTGCACAGTGAAAATGTATATTATGTGACTGTCACACAAGGTGACATAACACTGGGGAAGATGTCTGTGTGAGATAATGATCCTTACACGAATAATGCAGAGAATATCAATCAGGGATCTGGCATACAATTGGGGTAGGGTGCATATTGTGAAGCTGTGCAAACTGATTTGCCTGAATATGAGTGTAAACTCAGCAGAGGTCTCCAGAAAGTGGGATGCAGGTAAAGGATCATGGACACCATTAAAAGATGCAGCCACATTCATGGACAATATCAGAATAATACCACCAGTAATACCATGCCTCTGGCATATCATATGTGATTTTGCGTGATCAGAGATGATTCTGCACAAACAAACTTGTACAACTATTATGATACGTCCACACTCAATGAGGGTAATCATGCACACTGTCCTGGCACTGTAACATCTGCTGGATGTGTTAGGATGGACACTGTTATACCTGTATGCAACATCATTGATCATAACACATTTTTGATCATATTACAGGCTGGCTGACTGGTGTGCATGGCATATATATGACACAATCCACATGTATGTACTGTGTGCATCACCAGAACAGGTAGCACACATGCATCTGGTGTATCAACTTAATGGAAATTCTGCACCATCAGACAGTAATGTTTAAGCCACAAAAAGAATACCTAGGTATGGCCAATAAACTGTGTGACAGCGGAGGTACACTTTAGTTACACATCAGTGGAAGATGTGTAGCGAGGTACATGAAGAATGGTGCATTGTACTCCATTATTGGTGTGATGAAGGTTTCAAACAATGGAAGTATTATGGTCTGTGATGTGAATGCCCTTCACATACTCAGTACTTGTGTTACATACAAGGGAGTAGTCAGCACTGTGACCACATGCTGATGGATGTTCCACTTGCCATCTACCCCAGGGCATAGGTCACATACCTACTGGTCTGATTATAGGGTGTGATGTCCACATTATACTTGGGTTGTGTGTTGTTTTCCTGACTTAACAAATCTCCCTCATGTTTTATTGTCACTGCAGCTGTTATCATGGCTGTGGCAGCAATCTTTGGTGTGTGTTGGTACTGTCTGCATTATACTAATATCACAGTTGAGTCAATTATTGCCCACAGTCTGTAGTCCTTTAGGCAGCTATTTCAACACAAGATGTGTATGTCATCTGTGTATCCATTACTTAAATAATGGACAGGAAAGGGCCTAGCAGACAGCCCTGATGTACAGACCTGATCACTAGACTGGAGATATAGGTCACTTCACACATGTCAACATATTTAGATACCATGTATGTGATACACTGGACTATCCACTTGGTGATATAGGTGCATATGGCCACATCTGACAGTCTTGAGTGAATACCTCAATGTGGATTTGTGTCATATGCCTTGGGCTTGTCAGGTTCAAAAGGATTATAGTGTTGTCATAGTGCATGCCCTTGATGATCTCTTTGAGGACATCTAACAGATGTAACATGCATGCTATATCATTAACAACACACTCAGGTCTGTTGCACACAGCTGGGATACCACTAGTGCCCATTTAGAAAAGGTCCATGATGACATGTTCGTCTACCTCACAAATGAGAGTAAGGATGTGTCTATACATGCATGCATTGGGTGCTGTCCAAACACCCTTCTACAGCAAAATAGTCTGTGTGGATGGTGTGTTGAAGTGTGTATTAAACTGCTTCAGGAAGGTGTATGGAGTAATATGATAGGTGATTTGTGATGTTGTCACAGCCCACTGATTCTGTGTGATAAGCCTGGAATTAGCTAAGATAGTGCATACTGGCTATCCTCAACTGGTGTAGGGTTTGAACACAATCCCCCATGCTGAGATCATTGGGAAACTCTCCCAGCTGGGGATTAAACCTCATGTCACTATATGGTTATCCAAATGGCTCACTGATAGAACACATACTGTAAAAGTTGGTGAATCAACCTCTACCAGTAGAGCTGTCACCATCGGTGTACCCCAGGGATGTGTGCTTGGCCCTTTACTGTTTGGACTCTATTTCTTTGGCGTACCACATTTGCTGATTCTTGCATACTGGGTGCTATCATTGAGTCCAGTTATGATGATACTATACTACAGGAAGGGCTAACACAGTGAAATAATTGGTGACAAAGCCACAAGGTCTACAAATAAATGCAGAAATCTGTCTTTATTTTGTCCTCCTGAAAAGTGGAATTCCATGCTAATTACAGCACTGACAACAGTCCTGCTATGCTAAAACCCAGTGATGCAGGCACTGGGAACACATGTAGATAGCAATCTGAACTGTGACCACCAAGTGCCCACTCTGGTATTCAAAGCCTATGTTGTACACATCATAAGTCACGCCATCTTATTCCAATCTTAAGATTGCATGACAGCACTGTACTCGAACCTCATCAAAACACTAATTGAGTATAATGCTCTATTTCGCATGTACCTCACCAGACACATGCAGCAGCTTGAGAGACCACAGGGATTTCTCACCAAAAAACACAGAGCCTACAAACTATGCCATGATGTATGTGGATAGACTAAAAGCCATGTCAGTGCAATCTGTATCATATAGGATGAGGTGACTTCTGCCTGGCCTCCAGGCCAGTCTCTGACCCTGCCCTGATGTGAATAATGCATATCCACAAATCAGATATAGCTAATGACATCAGCAGTGTCTGTTGAGGAGAATATGGTAATAAGTGTCCCAAGTGCTGGTGGAAAAAGCTCTCTGTAATGTCAAGAAAGAGCACAAACACACACACACACACACACACACACACACACACACACACACACACACACACACACACACACACACACACACACACACACACACACACACACACACACACACACACACACACAGTTGACTCTAGTGAGAACAGAACCTCTACCTATCTCAGTACACAGACTACAGACCTCTGAATTTAAGTCAAGTTCCACAGCTCAAGTCTGACTTGGAGTGTCTCAGACAACACTGCATAGCTGATGACATCAGTTTTGTCTGTTGAGAATATGGTAATAGCAGTGTCCCATGTGCTGGTGTAAATGGGTCTCTGTAATGTCAAGAAAAAACACACACACTTTTACAAGACTGCAAGTCACCTTATAGTCAATGACATCAGCAGGGCATGTTGGAGACAGGATGTTGAGAGGCTTGCATGAAATGGATGTGTAGGCATGTGCGGCTATCAAAATACTGTCAATTTATGGGATTGCAGTGGTAACTGTAAGATATACATTTCTGGTGTTCAGGCTGGAGACACACACACACACACACACACACACACACACACACACACACACACACACACACACACACACACACACATGACTACAGTGAGAACAGACTCCCTATATATGTAAGTACACAGACTACAGAATTCAGTACTTTATGCAAGCACCACAGCTCAAGTCTGACTTTTACAAGACCGCAGGTCAACTTATAGTGGACGACATCAGCAGGGCATATTGGAGAGAAGATGTTGGGAGGCCTGCATAGATTCATAGCTTCATAGGAGGTTACTAGCCTAATGGCCCTAGGGCATTTACAAGTCTAGCCATGTAAAAACACAAGTACCCTTATTGAGCGTAGTTAGATGGTCATTGTTAGCAGAAAGATTTTGTGATCAGCACTGACTGGCCCTGTCCATGAGACACATAGATGCCACCCCAGAGATGAATTTGCAATCACCCATCCTGTTGTCAAGGTTGAGCTTGAATTGGGTCATTGAGGAGCTCTGCTTCATTGCACTGGGAGCCTACTACAGAGGAGTGGCAATTGCTGTGAGATTATGTCTGTCATCCCAGCATGTTCTGTTTATGTCCCATTTGATTTGCAGATGTCCAGCATTTCCAGTAGGGCATGGTCTGAGACTGCTATGTACGCCAGGCATAAGTCACCTCTCAGCAGCCTGCATGACACTGACTATAGTGACAGGTCTTTCAGTCTTTCCATGTTTGTCATGTTTTGGAGTCCCTGGGATCTGTCATTCACAAACCTCTATGTTATCTTCACTTGCTGCAGGTGTCTTGTGGGGTACAGACAGAAGGGACCATTGTACTCAATTAATGGTCTGATAAGGGTAGAGTACAGCAGAGGTATGACCTCCCTGGTCTTGGATGTGATGGCCTTATTTATGAGGTGCACAGTGTAGAATGTGCGTCTCATCACTATGGACACAGAGTGATTGAAGTGTAGATTGCTATCAGCATGTGTTCCCAAGTCTGGCAACACTGTGTTTGAGCTTAGAGGGGTGCTATGTATATTATAATTAGCAGGGGTACTTCATTGCCAAAGGGGGCAATGAGGCATCTTTTGCTTTAAGGTTCAGTCCGTGAGTTTGGCATCAGTCATTTGTCTGTGTCAGCCCCTTCTGTAATATGTTAACATAGTTGGGAGACTCTATATGACTGCATCAAGTTGACAGTCATCTGCAAACTTGGTATGTTACAAGCCATCTGCCTTTGCCTGGACTTCAGCAAAATAGTTACCAAACATTTGAGGGCCCAGTACAGATCCTTGTGGTATTCCACTGGTAAGTGGTCTAGTGGTGGAGGTAAGTCACCAGCTTTGACTGTGTGAATTATGTCGGTGAGACAGTTGTCTATCGATCTGATAATGTATGGGTTAATCCCCAGATGGGAGAGTTTCTGTATGATACCTGAATGGGGGATAGTGTCAAAGTCCTTGGATAAATCAGCATAGAGGTGTGTCCTGTTATCCCTCATCCAGGTCTTTGGGGTCACTATCAAAGAAGTCCACAGTGTTTAATAAGCAAAATCTACCATTGACAAAACCAAAATGGGTCAGGTCAAGTGTGTTGAAGGTCACCTATGTCCCTGTGGATAAATAAGGTCCATGCTGATTCCTTCCTTAGCCTTCCAGATACAGCTTTTTAGGCTTATGGGTCAATCTGGTTCTGCATGTTACCAGATTGACGTGCATTGCGTTTCACACAACATTTGATATTAATGTCTGTAGTGTAGATGATATATGTGTGGAAAAATTACTTGAGACACCATGGTCGCAGTGCTGGTGTATTGTAAATATGTGAAATATTGTTAGATAGCGCCTTCAGTTTTTTATATTTCCACATGCAATTTCATGTCATAGACAGGAAATGGACAGTAAATAACAGTAATACATAATAATAGTTACTTTTCCATAATGTGGCGAGCAGCAAGTTTGCACGACGGTTAACAAAGTGTACATGCGAGATGCACTTTCGATACTTTCTAGGTTTGCACATAGTTAAGCAGTGCATAGTTAATGTGAGCCACATTGCGAAAAGTCTGAGAGTTAGTATTGAGTCTATGAAACACTCCTGTTGCTTAACTGCCTGTGACAGCAGGTATAAATGCATTGACACATTTATTTTTGAGCTCAGATGATACTGGGGTTGAATCCAGGTGTATCTAATACATTTAAAGACTTTATAAACAGTAATAATGCAAAGACATGAATTCTTTATAGTACATGTGTTGCTGTGTGTTGGCATAGGGCTGGTGGGTTAAGTGGCATTGCACAGAGATAACCACAGCATTGTACCGCTGCTTACCATTGTTGCCCATTGGTGCATGATGTGAAACTCCGTGCAAACATAGAGCCCAAAAAGTGAAGAAACCCTTTACTTTTTCTGCTACTTATGTGTGTTGTGTGTGATTCTATTTTTTGACCAGATTATAGGTGTTAAAATAGATTAGCTGTGAAAGTGGTGAAATGGGGAGCAAGCAGGGAGAAGAACAAAGGGAAAGAAATACAATAATGTGCAGGAGGGAGGTAGGAAAGAACCATAGCTATCCGTTTCTTTATCCATTAGCAGCCAATTAGACTGAATCAAGTGTGTAAAGACGAAATGTGTGTAAAATGGAGAGCTGAGTATGGAACGATTTTTTTGAGGGACAGGTGCCCATTTTTTTTTTTTTCAGTAAGAGAGAACTTCTGAGAAGGGACATAGGCATTTCTGGGTAAGGTACATTGGGTATATGAAACAAATGCAAACATACAAGATAAACAAGACAAGGGACAGGGATGGTGATGGACACAAAAAGTTGAGGGACACCATGATTGGGGTGAGGGAGAGGACAGCACAGGTTCTTGGACACCAAGTTTGGAGACAGAGAGAATCGAGTCCTCACCCACTGGACTGTCATCACTGTCCCCTTACTCTGCTGGCAACTGGAGTTCTTGACATCTCCTTCTCCTACAGACCATGAAGGAGAGCTGCCACTCCATCCAGCCTAGGCATACACCAGTGGTGTGGTACATGACCCTACGCACTATCCCTGGCAACTCCCTGCAGGTCAGCATCACCACTGCTCCCAGAGGGTACCACTGCACCAGCGTATCGGGCAGTACTACCTCTCGGCACAGGTAGTGCAGGGACAGCAGAGGCAGTACTGCCAGGTTAGCTCCCACACTTGCTGAGCATCGGTGCTGAAGCCAGTGGAGTGGGGGCAGGTTGATCCACATAATAGAAAATAAAAAAGAGAGATAAGGGTTGGGGTGAAAGAAAAAAAGAGATAAAATGAGTGCCATCATATGTGACATGCAGTGCATTAATACAATTATGCAACTCTTTTATCTGAAGTATTACACTTAACCATACTTCCTAACAGATACACACTATAATACAGATTGCTGAAAGTAATCCTTGAAATGTGCATATATTGCACATATGCATGCTTCAGTTATACAGATTACAGTTTACAGAAGGGCATTTGTCACTAGTATGGAGTTTTTAATTTAATGTATATATTTAAGAAATGATGGTATTGTATGGTGATGAATCATAATATTTGAACGCACAACCTATGACTACAGTCTAATATTGGACTATTACAATGGGTTTGTACTGCAGACTAATGCAAGCATACTTCCTTTTGCAGTTGGGATATGCATGCTTAATTTGATGCAACTCTATAAAAGACCAAAAAGCTATCTGTAAATTTTAATGCTACAATAACACTTCTCTTCTGCTTCATACATACCACTTGCTTCCCTCAGTTTCTTCCATCGAGCAACATGAGCATGTCAATTGAACTCATGTTCTTTGGGAGCTTGGGAAAGAACAGAAAAGCATTGTGCATATCAGTATTGCCTATATTTAGCTTTCTAAGTTTCACAAGTACTCTCTTATTGCCATACTTACACAGCCATGGTATGTCCGCAGTCTCAACTTCCTGCAACCAACAGTTGAGAGTATACCTTTTTCTCCTGTGTAGGTCATTAAAATGATACCTACATTGCTCTCCAGTTGTGGGAAACTAATGGCACTGGATACAGCTTGGGCCAAACTATTCCATGCTTCAGACTTTTACTCTGAGCCAGAATCTTTCCCCTGCAGAAGCCTTTGGCTGTGGTGCTTTACCAGGAGTCCAGTAAATATCCTGGATTCCTGAACACCCCACCTCTCTACCTTAAAGTGTGCATCTTCCTCTCCAATGCCAGACATGTCTACCAGCTGAACTAGAACAATGGAAACCGATGCTTTCCTGCCAATTCCAGTTATAGCATTTACTGGTAGTATGCAAACCCGAGCAATGATGCCAACTGCATTTGCATGATTTTAAGCAGAGAGCAGCAGTGCCAAGCAGGGAGGAATTAAATAATTGAAACTGGAAGTTTAATCTGACACTTGGTCTTAGTCTGAGGGGTGTGTATCTATGCAGCCTGGAAATATATATTGGAAACTGGAAGGTAACTGTTAGATGAGTTAAGTTTGCAGACATGCACTGGGGGCATAAATGTAATGACCTGACATTTTTTGTCTTTATTCACTGAGGAAAATGTACTTTTAAGGTGTGGAATTCAAACCTGGGGATAAGGGGTAAAACATTTTCTTCAACAGCATTAATTTTCCATCTTTGCCACAGAAGAAGAGCTGCTCAGATGTAGTCTGGACTCATACATAAATATTGTTACACATGTACGTATCTGACCTGGTAAAGTTATTGAATGTAGATCTAGTTGTGTATGTGTCTTAAGTAATTGTGAACGCCATGCAAGTCCATATAGCAGAATTATACTTGCAGAAATATAGTAGACACTATACCCTCACTCATACATCTAAAAACACAATAATGATGTCATCCCTCATACATAAAATTCATATCACCTGCACTATCTAAAGTGTTATAAGGGAGAGTAAATATGATGGGAATTGGGACAACAGTAAAAATGTCTGGAATATCCTATATCAGAACCCAGAACCATGTGTATGGCAATCCTACATGTATACCTGTTGCCATAAGAAGGTTGAAATAATGCTTGTCTCTTTTTCTGTTCATTGCTATAAACTGCACTCTTACAACAGTAAAAATGGGTTGCACACACTGTACTAGAACCCAAAATCATCTATACTTCAGTCTTACACTTGTACCTGAGCATAGCTAAACAATTCTATCTTGGTTTGTGATTTACTGTGGAGTTGGCTGGTAAGAGAAGTTTTATTTGAATTTATATTGTATTTGTTATCAATGTTTGTAGGTAGGAAGGAACTGCTTGTTAACAAGATTTACTTTGATTCATATTTTGTTGTTTTACCTTTAATTTCACTGTTGGTTGTTAGCAAGCTCCAGCCACCCCAAGAGGCCTAGACAGGCTATACATTTACACAAACTGCAGAGAGGAAAATCCTGAGCATATCTAAACAATCCTGTCTTGGTTTGTGATTTGTTTATCTTTACTGTTAAAAAGAAGTATGACTGTGAGTGATAGTGTCGTAAAGGAATTGCAACTTTTGTCTGGCTTGTACAACTTGTATGGTCATAACAACTTTACTGTACTTTATTATTTAGTCATATATTGCTGGTGTGATTTTTATGTCATAAAAGTTGATTTAAGTTCACTTTGAATTCAGTGGTTACTGATTTTGATTATTCTTTTCTTTTGCAATATTTTATTCATTTGAAGCTGAATATGGATTCCTTAAATGAGTATGCAATTAATTTGCTAATGTACAAATGTCTTGTACAGTGTAATAAATGCTATGTATATTAAAAGGCAGCAGCTGATAACACTGGTGATCTGTGTTCCTCATGTGAAAATTTGGAAGATTTGCTTACCATTGTTAGAAGTAAATCCAGACTTGATTGCAATTGGCATGGCTTGAAAGACTGCTGTTTTATATATTAATGACTGGTCTGATGAACTAAATCATGTTAGGCATAAAACAAATAGAGCACATTTAGGAAATGATGCATCTATTTTCTGCAAAGATCATTCAACCCCTATGAAACAAGACAATGCCCCTGACAACTTTGGAATTCTGGATGCAAGTATTCAGCAATCTAAGGATCCAGTTTGTTTAGAAGGTAACAACAAAAGAAAGAAAGGAAGAAGTTCACAACAAATAACATGGAAGAAAAAGAAACTGATTAATGACTGTAAAGGAAAGAGGATACGTAGTAAAAAGACTATACTTTAAGTAACACACAGGATACAGGGAATGATGATATTTCTCTATCAGAAAACCTTCAGTCTGCAGAAAAAGGCATCATTTTTCAAATGGAGAAGGTAGAAAAAAGAGGCAATGGGCAGGTGAAGAGGAAGAAATCAAAATTGAAGATGGAGGGATTGAAGAAAATTCTGTAAGAAAAAAGAAGAGAAAGACAGATGTTGACTACATGTCTCAGTCTGTAGATTTCCAATACCAGCTGGATGAGAATTTAAATCACAATGAAAACAGTGTGAATAATAAGACTAATAGTGATGAAGATCTATCCTTCATAACAATTGATAGAGCAGATATTACTGTATTGGAAGCTGAAGATTCTTTAGAGCTGGCCAGCAAAGATATTCTTGTAATTGAAGATTCAATTATTAGAGGAACTGATACTTAAATTTGCAGAGAGGATAATGGACATCGAATGGTGTTAAGCTTGCCAGGAGCAAAAATAGATGTGAGACAAGCCTTGGAATACATTAATGTAAGGAAGTATGGATCTGTTTTTATTCATGCTGGTACAAATGGTGTCACTTGCAAAGATTCTCTGACTGTTAGTAGGAAACTGACAGCCCTCTTAGTATAGCTTGTACTGGTGTTAAGACATATTTTTCACAAATCACCTGTAGAAAGGATAGTCAGCTCACTGTGAATGAAAATATTTTTGGGGGTAAATACCTACATGGAAAAATATGTCCTCTCTTAAAAATGGAAATGTGTAGAGCATCCAAGCCTAATTTTGAGCACACGTGCTCAGACAGGATGGAGCGCATTTGTCAAGATCAGGAACAGAATTTTTGCTGTAGATATTTTGAAATATTTGACAAACACTAGGCAGGATTTTTGCCAGGTTGAAACTTTAACAGTTCACAGATAGCAACATCTGATGCAGCTCTGATGGTTGTTAATGCTAGGAGCATTAATAGTTTTTTTTTTATTGAAAAATTTGCTACGTTCCCACAAGACTAATGTTGTTATTGTTTGTGAAACATGATTAAAGAACAATGACTGGAAACCAGGTCTGTCAGGATATAAATGTTTTTACTGTAACAGACATTCTAACAAAAAATCAGGTGAAGGTGTTATGGTAGGGATTAAAGATAGCTATGAGACCTGTGATTATTACTTGCTCAGTGATAACACCAATACTATAGACTGTGTAACTGTGACAATAAAGACAAGCCTGGAAAATATTGCAATTGTTGGAGTGTATAGACTAACAAAGTCAAGTGCAGATGACCTAGAGGAATTCATAAATTTCTTGCATGAAACACAGGAGGGAAGAATAATATTAGCTGATGACTTAAATTTACCAGAAACAGACTGGAATACTATTGATTCAACAATGTTAGTAAGGAAATTATTCACAGCATATATTCAGGAACAACAGTTGCTTTGGATTGTAAAACAACCTACCAGGGGATGGAACATACTAGACATTGTTTGTATTCCCAAATAAATTACATAACTTCAAGTCAAGTTTTACCACCATTGGTGTGCAGTGATCATGGGGTTATAAAAGTTAATTTGTTGCTAGATAAGCACAGATGGTTAATTACATATTATATGGCAGCAAAACAGTCACTATGTAAAACTAACTGGAGTGAGTTCAGTGCAAAAACTGCAGATTGAATGTGGAAAGTTTTAAAAGGGAAATTGAGTGCAAAAAATTAAAAAAAAAATGTTTAACATCAGGATCTAGGCATACAACATCAGCAGGATATATTTCCATAATAACAATATATCTGATTAAGGTGAGAGACAAAAAGTGTAAGAAGTGGAACAGAGGTTGAACTATAACTTTGAAAACTGAAATAAACAAGCTGGACAAACAGATTAAGCACAGTGTGAGACAAGATCAAGAAAATTTTGAAGAAAAGTTGTATAAAGATATTGAGCATAATAGGAACACTTTCTCTAGATACATAAGATGTGGAAGGAGAAACTGTGTGCAGATTCTAAAATTTATTCTCAGACACATCAGATTATTGATATATTTACAAAATCATATGCAAATCAGTTTGGCTCCATAAAAGGAGTGATAAGTTGTCCTAGTGGCTTCCAAGTAACCCCCAGATACTGGAATCAAATTAGATTATATTGAAAAAGAACTGCGCAAACTGGATCCAAGAAAAAAATTGTGCTGTGATGTAATTTATATAGATTTAACTTCAGCATTTGACAGGGTCATACACAAAACACTGATCAATAAATTAGTACAACTAGGTATTGATATACTCTTGATGAGATGGATAGCTGTGTGGCTTACAAATAGGACATGACAAGTATCATACAGCAACTGGACAGGTGAAATTCTTGGTTACAGTCAAGGTGTCCCACGGGGCTCTGTCCTAGGCCATTACTTGTTTAGATTGTATCTTTCAGACCAGGTGTTCTACAGTCTATATGCAGATGATCTGAAATTGAGTAAACTGATTACATGTGTTACAGATAAGACATGTCTGAAAAATAACTTGATTAAATTGACCATTTGGGCACAGGAGAATAATACGCTGATAAATCAAAAACTAAGCATATGAAATTTGGAAGACATAAACTGAAAGGTGAATATTTAATTCAGTTATGAGGTTTTCTAATCATATCAACCAATTGGTAAATGATAGTTATAGAACTATAGGTTGTATTAAAACATTTATAAAGTCTAGGAAATAAAAAATAATGAAGTCATTGTTTGTTAGTTACATTAGACCCAAACTTGAGTATGGAATAACAATATGGAAACCCTATAAGAAAACAAGCATGAGTAAAGTGGAAAGAGTACAACAGAAATATATCAAGGGCATCCATGGGTGTGAAAATTTAAGTTATTATGAAATACTAAAATATCTGAACTTGAACAGTGTCTCTTACTGATACCTAAGAGGAGATCTTATTCAGGTATATAGGGCATTTACTGACAGCTACCTCTGGGAATGTTTGGGGTTATCAAAAAGTACTAGAGAATCATCAGATAACCTATGTAGAAGATTCTATAAGAATTAGAAGTGTACGAATTGGACAGACAGAGTAGCTGATGCATGGAACAGACTTAAAAATATCTAAACTAGTACTTGCTTTAATGTAATTTGGCAGAGCAGCCTGTACACATATTATTGGAACAAGTGTTTTGGTATATTGTCAAGCTATAAGGGCATCAATGTCTTTGCTTGAAATATTTGTATGTATTTATGTATGTATGTATGCTGCCACAGGGCTAGTTACATGAAATGTCCTAATATCCTTCTACTACTTGTCAATCTTCCTGTTTGGGGTCGCCACAGTGGATCATTTGTTTCCATTTCTTCTTGTCCTCTGCATCTTGCTGTGTCACACCAACCACCTGCATGTCCTCTCTCCTAATCATTCTTAAGGTCTCTGTGTTAATCGCCTCTCAGCACAGCTTAGTGGGTTTGCGCAGTGCCCAACAGAATTAATAGAATGTATCTGGTTTCAATTATTGGCTGTCTGAGTCCAGTCTACAAGTGTTCGATGGCTGCAGTGCTGCTAAGTGCATTTGCACGATGAAATACAGAAATTGCAGTAGTGTATTCTTTTTGACCTTTGCCCTTTTACAGACGTCCTGTTTGCAGGTGTTCTGTCTGATTTCTGGCTGGCCCAGTAGTCTAGTTTGCTCACTGCCACACTTCTCTCAAACAAAATAAACATAACCAAATCTGACATTCATTTTTCTCTGTTTCCTGTGTTTGCAGTAAGCATTGTGTCATGCAAATACTGGCCCAGGAAAAAAGAAAGAAAAAAAGGGACAATTAGTTAAAATGAGGAAAAGCAATCTATGGCATACACACTGGAAAATGTATACAAAAGGTATTTCTACATAGGTCTGGATTTGAACTCTCACTCCATGAACCTTCAGAACACAGAAGTTGTGCCTTATGCCACACAAACAGCTTTGCAGCAAGGAAATGAAGTCATTCTGCATACAACCACCTGCAGTATCATCTACAGTAATGTGAAACCATACAAACATTATTTGTACAGCTATTATTTTGGATGTAGTGCACTAAGTGACCACACAACAAGTTATGACTATTGCTTGCAAATATGCAGCTCTAAAGTAATGTTGTATTAAATGCAACTACGCTATCGTCTCTATTACAACAATTGTAATGGAGGGAACGCAGTGCAAAACACTCAGAATAGCTGTTAAAATCCACAAAAAGGATAAAATGCACTGTTAGTTACTGTTAGTTTAGCGCTTTCACCTAACTAGCGTAGGCTTCATCAGAACTAATCAAGCCAGGTGTTTAATACCTTTTAAATAAACATTTTGGCGCCATTTTTTTAAAAAGATTTCTTAAAGCTATATACCAACCATATCTAAACACATAAAAACTATGCTAATGTAAACTATACAATTCTATCATACTCATATAATATGTATATATATTTATATATCTATATACTAAAAAATTGTTAGTATTCAATTGATCATATCTTATTAATGTATACTATAATATTAAGAATATTGAAAGATTATTAAAAAATTGTTGAGAAATACTGTGCAAAATATATAAACCAGTACTATATACATGTATTTATCAGTGAAATTAGTATTAAAATTTGAACCAAATTAATAACCTATACAAGTTAAAAGAATAACATACTAAATGTGTATATTAAATACAAAACTTCCATCTCTATATATTAAATATTAAAATTTAAAATTATTTATAATATATAAAATACCATAAAATATCTTAAAAAAATGTATCTCCAAATGTTATAAAAATGTTATAACAGATATTGTAAAACTTTTTACTGTATACTATAAGAATGATCATATATATTGTAAAACTTTTTACTGTATACTATAAGAATGATCATATATCCTTTTCCTAAATGGCCTCTCTGTTTTTCCTATATAGTATACTGGGCATTTTGAACACTTAGCCATATAAATAACATAAGGGGTATTACAATTACCCTTAACAAAATGTATAACAGTTTTGTTAACATTATCCAATTTTATAAAGGCCTGTTTTGTTATAGACACACATTAGTTGCAATTTCCACACCTCCTCGTTATATACTTGTTACTTTCTCCTTCATTTTATTGTTATTACCTCCTTCCTTTTTGTATTTATATTCATAATCTCTATCGAAGATTCTTTTTACATTTAGCCCCATCTTGTAAACCACTAAGGGTTTATCCCCCATATACTGATGCCACCACCAATGCGGGCATTAATAACACCATTGCAATCAAACCATTTTGTATAAGTAAATGTGAACAATGTAGGATATTTTCATGCAGATTCAACATGTTTTAAAAGCATATACAGTAAAAAGTTTTACAATATCTGTTATAACATTTTTATAACATTTGGAGATACATATAATCATTTTTTAAGATATTTTATGGTATTTTATATAATATTATAAATAATTTTAAATTTTAATATTTAATATATAGAGATGGAAGTTTTGTATTTAATATACAAATTTAGTATGTTATTATTTTAACTTGTGTAGGTTATTAATTTGGTTCAAATTTTAATAATAATTTCACTGACAAATACATGTATATAGTACTGGTTTATATATTTTGCACAGTATTTCTCAACATTTTTTTAATAATCTTTCAATATTCTTAATATTATAGTATACATTAATAAGATATGATCAATTGAATACTAACAATTTTTAGTATATAGATATATAAATATATATACATATTATATGAGTATGATAGAATTGTATAGTTTACATTAGCGTAGTTTTTATGTGTTTAGATATGGTTGGTATATAGCTTTAAGAAATCTTTTTTAAAAAAATGGCGCCAAAAAGTTTATTTAAAAGGTATTAAACACCTGGCTTGATTAGTTCTGATGAAGCCTACGCCAGTTAGGTGAAAGCGCTAAACTAACAGTGCATTTTATCCGTTTTGTGGATTGTGTAAGCTGAATATATTTTTATTAAAAAGCATTTTAACAGCTATTCTGAGTGTTTTGCACTGCGTTCCCTCCATTACAATTGTTGTAAATATACAGCTCTGTCTTACCTCTCTGTGTTTGTTGGTCATTCTTCTCTTAAGTGAGCAGTAACCTGAGATATGCAGTCTGTAAGCCATTCTATAACATTGTCCTTAAAAATGTATGAGGATATTAAATGGCAGTAATATCATATGCAGTTGTTAACAAATGAAGGGGAGGGTAGGTGTTAATGAACAGAACCTGTGAATTGTGTGTTGCTTACTTACATTTTCAACCTTGACGAAATTACATCTAAAACTTTGTAAGTCTAACCTGACAGACCCACTAGATGTAGGACAGCCTGCAGTGCTGTTGTGTTTTCCTTCTCCCAACCAGTAATCATTCACAGTTGCAGTCCATTAAAAACAAACACTGAGGGAGAGCAATAGCCTGCCACTATGTTTATATCTGTGACATGGAGCCAAGTATTTAGGATTCAGCAATTCTAATGAGTTTACGCATGATTTGGATCTTCACTGTGCCAACAGCCCTGAAGCTACACCATAAAAAGTCAGCTGTAAAGCTAGAGAAACTGAAGGTGAGGAGATCTGTTTATGTGGAGAGTACAGAAAAGAGCAATATATCTGCACAGAGAATTACTCAACTTGCGAAGGTATGCCTGCATTTTGTCAGCTATATACTGCATATGCTGGAATGTAATTAAGAAAAGTCTGTATCATAGTTTAATATTTTGATTAGCAAAGGCTTTTACACTTTTATCTGTATGCATTAGTTAGAAGTGTACTTATGCCATGGACATATTTGTTAGGGCATTTCCCAGGTATACATGATTGGCCATACCTTAAAATGGAATGTTCTGTGTTAAATCTGTAAACAAACATGTTTCAGGGATAGTTCATTTGATAGCATTTGTAGCATTTCAAAAGTAGTTTGTTAGCAAAATGTGTCATGTGGCTGTTCTTTTGGATGGGGGGAGCAAAGCTGCATTTCTGTTATGGCACAAACAAGAATATGTTGCTATTGTTACTCCCCTTTTTTGCATCCATCCTGTTGATCGTATTTTAGAACTCTAGATTCTTTTCTCCAGTGGGTAATACTGAAATGCTATCTTTTCTGTTTTATCTGGAAACAGTTACTTTTTAGTTATGTGATACTTGTGTATTATCCTTCGGTTGTCTTTTATGACACCTAGAACTATGCCACCCAGGTGTCTCAATCCTTGAAAACCACAATTCACTGACCATGAGAATCAAGTCATTGTTGATGCTTTTAGACAACATAGTGCCTTCCTTTTTGAAAGGGGACATGTAGGTACAGTGGCTCGAAAAAGTGTACACACCCCTGTTAAAATGCCAGGATTTTGTGATATAAAAAAGAGACCACAATAAATCATTTCAAAACTTTTCCCACCCTTAATGTGACCTATAACCTGTACAATTCAATTGAAAAACAAATTTGTTAGGGGAAAGATATAAAAAATAAAAAACATACAATAAGCTAGTTGCATAAGTGTGCACACCCTTAAACTAATACTTTGTTGAAGCACCCTTTGATTTAATTAAAGCATTCAGTCTTCTTGGGTAGGAGTCCATCAGAATGGCACATCTTGTCTTGGCAATATTTGCCCACTCTTCCTTGCAAAAGAGAGAAAAATCACCAGTGTACTATACCAACATACACTGGTACACAATAATGCACTTTTCAGATTTATGGTGATTGATAAAATTATTGGCAACATGTCTAACAAAGTGGGATGACACCAAATACTAAATAATAAAGAAAAGAAATGTATTATAAAGTTTGGTGGTCTTTTTCCACCAGGGCATAATGAGCATTTGTGATGGGCCAATCAGCCGAGGATTTATTCTTATGTAAAATTATAAAAGGAAGCAATGGTTTTATTGTCTGATAACACTGATGAAGGCTATGTATTTTGTATAGCCGAAATGGGTCTGTTTATGTTTCCTTTATCATGTTTTAAGGCTATTTAGCCACTCAAGTGAATAAATATTCATATGCTACAGTTTGCTGATTGTCTGTTTTCTGTTACTGCAATTTGAATTTTGGAGCCATGCAATTGCCGTACCTGCAGGAGCTGCTAACTTTTCGTTAGTATTCTTCTGCCTCTGCTGTTGGTCTGTGGCGTGCTGTGTTGCTGGAATAGCATCACCTGTTGAGGATTCGTTATGGTCTTAATCTTGGCCATTGAGGAGTACTTGGCTTCTTAGACCTCCTTCTTTGCAACAAAGAATATATTGTGCCATCCACTTTGGCATCACACTGTTTGGTTATTATCAAGAGCTTATGTTTAGACTGGCTGCCATACTACTGGCTCATATGGTGCTTTTGGTTATCTTTTTGCATTTCACGAACGAACGGGTGATTGGATTTTTTGCAAGTACTGTGTGTCTTTTGTTAACTGCTCTGGTTGAAACTCGGGGTCTGGAACCAGAATTTGAAAGACTGATGTTAATGTAAGAGTTATACACAAGGCACATTGAATGGCGACACAATTGGAAGCCGATCAACCAAGTTTACAGCTTGTGGGTCTCCATAAGTGCTTAATTCCACTATTGGAAGAAGAATCAGGGTTTATTCTGTATTTATTAACTAGAAGGGCTTTTTAAAGGGGTGCTATACACTGAATACCAGGTTCGGAAATATCAGGGTTTGGAAAGATTATCTTCGTGAGAACTATTTGGTGATTTGGATCTATCATTAATTAAACATTGAGGGTGAACCAAGCCCAAGGAACAGATACATCTCTAATAGCAGGTAACACCAACAAATTGTACAAGCTGGAGTTTGATCTTTTTGTGACATTTTTTGAACTGATTATTTACTATTGTGACCTATCATAAGCTCCAGGTCTTTAGTTGTACCAACATATATGCCAATTACAGTATTTGAACTAGGTTGAACATGTAGTTAAGCATCTATATGTTTGTGTAAACTGGAGTAGCATTCTGTCTTTCTAGTGGTTCATACATGATTTAATTACCAGCGGATTAAGGTTCTCGATTACATTGGGGCTCAAACTGTATACTATATACGTGGCAACATCTTTAACTGCATTTCTGGTAATTGGGCCTATTAATATATTTACTGGTTACTATATTTGACTGATGGTATGTATGTAGTGAGCTAAAACAGGCGATCTATGGGGCTGTACAAATGTATGCATTATTTACTTTCTTTTAAATGCCGAGAATATGTTCTACCCATTAGTGGACCAAGCTTTTTGATTCTATTGAATTTAAACTGTGTGCGAATTATATACGAACACTTTTTGGTGCATTTTTAGCCCCCAAACGAACAGAATATTAGATTGGTTTCAACCCTTTGGACAATTTCATAAGCAGGAATTGGTATTTTGTTTATGGAAGAGATATACTGTTTTTCTGGAGATTATGCACTTTTTTATAGGCACAGTACATTTTTGTATATGAATCATAATAGTTATTTATATATTATTATTTATTTCCAGTTTGATGACCGGGGAGGTCCACTGGGCTCAAGGAGCCCGTTTTCAGTGGAGGCCCGGGGAGAAAAGCACCACATTACATACAAGTAAATCAAACATATAATTATATAAAAACAAATGTAGAATTATATAATGAGATGTAGCAAATTACAAATGCAAAAATAAACACTCTTCGTTGCATACATACATAGTTGATTAGAGAGCCATTTGCACAGCATATAGTTGAATTGAGGCAGCAGAAATAGTATGAACAAAATGCTAAATACTATCAAATTGTAACTCTTAATGTTAGTAGTTGCAAAGACTGAATGTTTGAAAGATAGTAGTAAGTAGGGTTTGTAAAATGTGTGGGAAATAAAGGTGGAGAGTACAAAGTGTACTATGTATACATTCAAGATTGTGGTGAAAGGAAAGAGAGGCAGTTCAGCAGCAGAGAAGGAGGCAGTAGTGTAGTAGAAATAGATTCTGGTGCAGGCAGAGAAAGGCAGATGTACAGTGGAGAAAGAGGCAATCATTTAGTAGTAAAAGTGGAGTACACACATGGTAGAGATGATTATCTTAGCATCACCTCTTAGTATTAACCTTGAAATAGATTCTGGTGTAGGCAGAGAAAGGCAGATGTACAGTGGAGAAAGAGGCAATTATTTAGTAGTAAAAGTGGAGTGCACACATGGTAGAGATGATTATCTCAGTTAGCATCACCTCTTAGTATCAACCTTATATGTGGGTAGAAAAGAAATATATTCCCAGATAGGGAGAGAGAGTAGAGATAGAAAGTTATGTACAGTATTTACATTATATACATTCAAGGTTTTGATGTTATATTATGTTAGATTCAGAGAGAGGCAGCTGTAGAGGAAAAGCAGCATGGTGTAGAGGAATATGTGCAAGTACATGTATAACAGACAGTGGCAGGATTAGGTAGGTAGGGTGCAGTTACATTTCCATTTATGGGAGAGGTAGGACTGCAGCTGGGTTTTGAAGTGTTCAACGTTTTTAGAGATTCGTAGTGAGGATGGAAGAGAGTTCCATTTTTTGGCTAAGGAAAAGGACAGGAGAAATTGGCCAGCCGGATGTTTTGATTTGTATACAGTAAGTAGATTTTGATGAGCAGATCTTAGGGGTCTTTCAGGTGTGTAAAATGGTAGGATATTTGTTAGAGCAGGGCAAGCAGTAGGTTTAAAGATTAATTTGTGGGCTGTAGCGAGTTGGAGGTAGTCAAGGTGGTTAGGAAGCTGTAGCCAGTTAGCATTTGGAGAGAGGTGCAATGGTGGGAGGAGTGGTTTGATTTAGTAGCGAATTTAGAGATTTTGTTGTAACAGATTTCTAGTTTTGCAGAGATTGTGGAAGAGAGGTTGGTTAGTAGTAGAGCACCATACAGTAGTGACAGTAGTAAGTAGGTAGTGGCGAGAGTTTGCCTTGTAGACGGAGAGAGAAAGTGAGAGTTTCTGTATAGCATACCAAGTTTCTGGTGTTTTTTTTTAATATTTAGTTGGACATGTATATCGAAGTTGAGGTGTTCATAACCCCAAGAAATTTAGCAAAAGGAACAACTTCAATAGTGGAGTTGATATGGCTGATGATATTGGAGGATTGTTTGTTGAGAGGGAAGGCTTTAGAGGTAGAGAAAAGAAGGATTTTGAATTTATTGGCATTAAGGGAGAGATGGTTTTGAAGCATCCAGTTCTTTGTAGTTGTAAAGGCCAATTGAGTTTTTGCCTGGAGCTTGGGAAGGCTAAGAGCAGAGCAGACTAAAGTGGAGTTGTCTGCGTATTGCACTATTTGAGTGTTTGGAATAGCAGTGTGGAAACCATTGATGAATATATATATATATATATATATATATATATATAATATATATATATATATATATATATATATATATATATATTATCCATGCTAATATATTCATATTATCCATATTTAAATCAAGGGCACTTTTTTGAGAATGCAATGTATTATGTTGAAAGAATCCAGTCATTTTTTTCTGTTTATATGTGTAACTTTACAGTGTTTCATGTATTAGCTACCAACTTTTGCTAGGAGGAAACCAATAGTGTGTGAATAGATTTTGTTTCCTAAACCAAGCATCAGAAAGGGACATGTACAATAGATGGTTGTTAATACAGCTATAGTATACATCTACTACATGCTAATAGCATATGTTCACACAGAATCTTGGCTATAGTAATCCTCTGCAGATGCTGTTGGACTCCATTAGTACTTCAGAGTTTATGGAGATTTATATGTAGGTGATTGGTGGTCTAATCCTACCAAGTGGAACAGTGTGACAGTGGATTATATCGTTTACATTTCTAACTGAGGAATTAGTGGTTAGATCAAGTTTTGGTTTCCAAATTTTTGGCAGTTTCATTGGTTTATTTACTCTTCCATATGAACACAGCAAGGCTATTATTGTTTGGGCATGTTTGAAGACAAAAAAACAGTTATGAACAAATGGACGTAGCACTGTGTAATCCATATTCATGAACACACTTCACTTTTCTAACAGTTGTGTTGATTATGTTCATTGATATGACAGCAGGGCCTATTATTGTCCATTGGGAACCAAAAGGTTGAATATATGTATATATTTTGCGAATGGAGGTAGCATTGCTGTGTATATTTTATATGGAGGGAAGGATTTTTTCCTTTTTGAAGAGAGCATAATATATTCGTCAATTGATATTTATTAACATGATAATCTAAGGACATTGACTTCTTATTTTGGAAACCCATTGTTGAGTAACAATTTTTGTCATAATTCCTTAGACTTCCATAATATTGGTGGGTACAGGTGTAGTGCTAACATATAGATTTTGTTATTTTCCAAGGGGCAGGTATTGGTCAGCAGCCACATACAAAAAAAAAAAAAAAAAAAATATATATATATATATATATATATATATATATTTTTTTTTTTACTTGTATATTAGATTCTTTGATATTACTAATGGATCTAACTAGGCTATTACAGGGATTATCATCGGATCAAGATGATCTGGGTATATTTGGTTTGGGTCCTACAACCAACCAGAACAATGGAATTGAGAATGTACAGCTTAAAAATACATATGAAACACAATTTTTTTAGAGTAAACAAAAGCATGAGGATCAAATTGAGAATGTGCAGCTTAAAAATACATATGAAACACAATTGTTTAGATTAAACAAAAGCATGAAGTCTGTGAGGACCAACTTGTGGCATTCATGGTCTGTCTAACCAAAGGCATTTCACCAAGGGGGTTTAGGGTACATATATGACCCATAGTAAATAATATTGATACTGAACTTATGGACCAGTGGGCTATGGCCCAACAAAAAGCCTCCACGGGCTTTGTGAAAGTATTAGCGGCCCATTATGAATGAACCATTGATAAACCCATTATTCAAATGGAGAAGGTAGAAAAAAGAGGCAATGGGCAGGTGAAGAGGAAGAAATCAAAATTGAAGATGGAGGGATTGAAGAAAATTCTGTAAGGAAAAAGAAGAGAAAGACAGATGTTGACTACATGTCTCAGTCTGTAGATTTACAATACCAGCTGGATGAGAATTTAAATCACAATGAAAACAGTGGGAATAATAAGACTAATAGTGATGAAGATCTATCCTTCATAACAATTGATAGAGCAGATATTACTGTATTGGAAGCTGAAGATTCTTCAGAGCTGGCCAGCAAAGATATTCTTGTAATTGGAGATTCAATTATTAGAGGAACTGATACTTAAATTTGCAGAGAGGATAATGGACATCGAATAGTGTTATGCTTGCCAGGAGCAAAAATAGATGTGAGACAAACCTTGGAATACATTAATGGAAGGATGTATGGATCTGTACAATGGTGTCACTTGCAAAGATTCTCTGACTGTTAGTAGGAAACTGACAGCCCTCTTAGTATAGCTTGTACTGGTGTTAAGACATATTTTTCACAAATCACCTGTAGAAAGGATAGTCAGGTCACTGTGAATGAAAAGATTTTTTGGGTAAATACCTACATGGAAAAAAAATGTCCTCTTTTAAAAATGGAAATGTGTAGAGCATCCAAGCCTAATTTTGAGCACACGTGTTCAGACAGGATGGAGCGCATTTGTCAAGATCAGGAAGTGAATTTTTGCTGTAGATATTGTGAAATATTTGACAAACACTAGGCAGGATTTTTGCCAGGTTGAAACTTTAACAGTTTACAGATAGCAACATCTGATGCATCTCTGATGGTTGTTGATGCTAGGAGCATTAATAGTTTTTTTTTTATTGAAAAATTTGCTACGTTCCCACAAGACTAATGTTGTTATTGTTTGTGAAACATGATTAAAGAACAATGACTGGAAACCAGGTCTGTCAGGATATAAATGTTTTTACTGTAACAGACATTCTAACAAAAAATCAGGTGAAGGTGTTATGGTAGGGATTAAAGATAACTATGAGACCAGTGATTATTACTTGCTCAGTGATAACACCAATACTATAGACTGTGTAACTGTGACAATAAAGACAAGCCTGGAAAATATTACAATTGTTGGAGTGTATAGACTAATAAAGTCAAGTGCAGATGACCTAGAGGAATTCATAAATTTCTTGCATGAAACACAGGAGGGAAGAATAATATTAGCTGAGGACTTAAATTTACCAGAAACAGACTGGAATACTATTGATTCAACAATATTAGTAAGGAAATTATTCACAGCATATATTCGGGAACAACAGTTGCTTTGGATTGTAAAACAACCTACCAGGGGATGGAACATACTAGACATTGTTTGTATTCCCAAATAAATTACATAACTTCAAGTCAAGTTTTACCACCATTTGTGTGCAGTGATCATGGGGTTATAAAAGTTAATTTGTTGCTAGACAAGTCAAGTTTTACCACCATTTGTGTGCAGTGATCATGGGGTTATAAAAGTTAATTTGTTGCTAGATAATCACAGATGGTTAATTACATATTATATGGAAGCAAAACAGTCACTATGTAAAAGTAACTGGAGTGAGTTCATGTAAAAACTGCAGATTGAATGTGGAAAGTTTTAAAAGGGAAATTTGAGTGCAAAAAAATTAAAAAAAAATGTTTAACATCAGGATCTAGGCATACAACATCAGGAGGATATATTTCCATAATAACAATATATCTGATTAAGGTGAGAGACAAAAAGTGTAAGAAGTGGAACAGAGGTTGAACTATAACTTTGAAAACTGAAATAAACAAGCTGGACAAACAGATTAAGCACAGTGTGAGACAAGATCAAGAACATTTTGAAGAAAAGTTGTATAAAGATATTGAGCATAATCGGAACACTTTCTCTAGATACATAAGATGTGGAAGGAGAAACTGTGCAGATTCTAAAATTTATTCTCAAACACAACAGATTATAGATATATTTACAAAATCATATGCAAATCAGTTTGGCTCCATAAAAGGAGTGATAAGTTGTCCTAGTGGCTTCCAGGTAACCTCAGATACTGGAATCAAATTAGATTATATTGAAAAAGAACTGCGCAAACTGGATCCAAGGAAAAAATTGTGCTGTGATGTAATTTATATAGATTTAACTTCAGCATTTGACAGGGTCATACACAAAACACTGATCAATAAATTAGTACAACTAGGTATTGATATACTCTTGATGAGATGGATAGCTGTGTGGCTTACAAATAGGACATGACGAGTATCATACAGCAACTGGACAGGTGAAATTCTTGGTTACAGTCAGGGTGTCCCACGGGGCTCTGTCCTAGGCCATTACTTGTTTAGATTGTATCTTTCAGACCTAACTTTTTCATTTAAGGTGTTCTACAGTCTATATGCAGATGATCTGAAATTGAGATAACTGATTACGTGTGTTACAGATAAGACATGTCTGCAAAATAACTTGATTAAATTGATCATTTGGGCACAGGAGAATAATATGCTGATAAATAAATCAAAAACTAAGCATATGAGATTTGGAAGACATAAACTGAAAGGTGAATATTTAATTCAGTTATGAGTTTTTCTAATCATATCAACCAATTGGTAAATGATAGTTATAGAACTATAGATTGTGTAAAAACATTTATAAAGTCTAGGAAGTCAAAAATAATGAAGTCATTGTTAGTTACATTAGACCCAAACTTGAGTATGGAATAACAATATGGAAACCCTGTAAGAAAACAATTATGAGTAAAGTGGAAAGAGTACAGCAGAAATATATCAAGGGCATCCATGGGTGTGAAAATTTAAGTTATTATGAAATACTAAAATATCTGTACTTGAACAGTGTCTCTTACTGATACCTGAGAGGAGATCTTATTCAGGTATATAGGGCATTTACTGACAACTACCTCAGAGAATGTTTGGGGTTATCAAAAAGTACTAGAGAATAATCAGATAACCTATGTAGAAGATTCTATAAGAATGAGAAGTGTACGAATTGGACAGACAGAGTAGCTGATGCATGGAACAGACTTAAAAATATCTAAACTAGTACTTGCTTTAATGTAATTTGGCAGAGCAGCCTGTACACTTATTATTGGAACAAGTGTTTTGCTATATTGTCAAGCTAGAAGGGCATCAATGTCTTTGCTTGAAATATTTGTATGTATTTATGTATGTATGTATTCTGACACAGGGCTAGTTACATGAAATGTCCTAATATCTTTCTACTACTTGTCAATCTTCCTGTTAGGGGTTGCCACAGTGGATCATTTGTTTCCATTTCTTCTTGTCCTCTGCATCTTGCTGTGTCACACCAACCACCTGCATGTCCTCTCTCCTAATCATTCTTAAGGTCTGTGTGTTAATCACCTCTCAGCACAGCTTATTGGGTTTGTGCAGTGCCCAACAGAATTAATAGAATGTATCCGGTTTCAATTATTGGCTGTCTGAGTCCAGTCTGCAAGTGTTTGATGGCTGCAGTGCTGCTAAGTGCATTTGCACGATGAAATACAGAAATTGCAGTAGTGTATTCTTTTTGACCTTTGCACTTTTACAGACGTCCTGTTTGCAGGTGTTCTGTCTGATTTCTGGCTGGCCCAGTAGTCTAGTTTTCTCACTGCCACACTTCTCTCAAACAAAATAAACATAACCAAATCTGACATTCATTTTTCTCTGTTTCCTGTGTTTGCAGTAAGCATTGTGTCATGCAAATACTGGCCCAGGAAAAAACAAAGAAAAAAAGGGACAATTAGTTAAAATGAGGAAAAGCAATCTATGGCATACACACTAGAAAATGTATACATGAGATATTTCTACATAGGTCTGGATTTGAACTCTCATTCCATGAACCTTCAGAACACAGGAGTTGCGCCGTATGCCACACAAACAGCTTTGCAGCAAGGAAATTAAGTCATTCTGCATACAACCACCTGCAGTATCATCTACAGTAATGTGAAACCATACAAACATTATTTGTACAGTTATTATTTTTGGATGTAGTGCACTAAGTGACCACACAACAAGTTATGACTAGTGCTTGCAAATATACAGCTCTGTCTTACCTCTCTGTGTTTGTTGGCCATTCTTCTCTTAAGTGAGCAGTAACCTGAGATATGCAGTCTGTAAGCCAATTCTATAACATTGTCCTTAAAAATGTATGAGGATATTAAATGGCAATAATATCATATGCAGTTGTTAACAAATGAAGGGGAGGGTAGGTGTTAATGAACAGAACCTGTGAATTGTGTGTTGCTTACTTACATTTTCAATCTTGACAAAATTACATCTAAAACTTTGTAAGTCTAACCTGACAGACCCACTAGATGTAGGACAGCCTGCAGTGCTGTTGTGTTTTCCTTCTCCCAACCAGTAATCATTCACAGTTGCAGTCCATTAAAAACAAACACTGAGGGAGAGCAATAGCCTGCCACTATGTTTACATCTGTGACATGGAGCCAAGTATTTAGGATTCAGCAATTCTAATGAGTTTACACCTGATTTGGATCTTCACTGTGCCAACAGCCCTGAAGCTATACCATAAAAAGGCAGCTGTAAAGCTAGAGAAACTGAAGGTGAGGAGATCTGTTTATGTGGAGAGCACAGAAAAGAGGGATATATCTGCACAGAGAATTACTGAACTTGCGAAGGTATGCTTGCATTTTGTCAGCTATATACTGCATATGCTGGAATGTAATTAAGAAAAGTCTGTATCATAGTTTAATATTTTGATTTGCAAAGGCTTTTACACTTTTATCTGTATGCATTAGTTAGAAGTGTACTTATGCCATGGACATATTTGTTAGGGCATTTCCCAGGTATACATGATTGGCCATACCTTAAAATGGAATGTTCTGTGTTAAATCTGTAAACATGTTTCAGGGACAGTTCATTTGATAGCATTTGTAGCATTTCAAAAGTAGTTTGTTAGCAAAATGTGTCATGTGGCTGTTCTTTTGGAGGGGGGAGCAAAGCTGCATTTCTGTTATGGCACAAACAAGAATATGTTGCTATTGTTACTCCCCCTTTTTTGCATCCATCCTGTTAATCATATTTTAGAACTCTAGACTCTTTTCTCCAGTGGGTAATACTGAAATAGTATCTTTTCTGTTTTATCTGGAAACAGTTACTTTGTAGTTATGTGATACTTGTGTATTATCCTTCTGTTGTCTTTTAGGACACCTAGAACTATGCCACCCAGGTGTCTCAATCCTTGAAAACCACAATTCACTGACCATGAGAATCAAGTCATTGTTGATGCTTTTAGACAACATAGTGCCTTCCTTTTTGAAAGGGGACATGTAGATACAGTGGCTAGAAAAAGTGTGCACACCTCTGTTAAAATGCCAGGATTTTGTGATATAAAAAAAGAGACCACGATAAATAATTTCAAAACTTTTCCCACCCTTAATGTGACCTATAACATGTACAATTCAGTTGAAAAACAAATTTGTTAGGGGAAAGATATAAAAAATAAAAAACATACAATAAGCTAGTTGCATAAGTGTGCACACCCTTAAACTAATACTTTGTTGAAGCACCCTTTGATTTAATTAAAGCATTCAGTTTTCTTGGGTAGGAGTCTATCAAAATGGCACATCTTGACTTGGCAATATTTGCCCACTCTTCCTTGCAAAAGAGAGAAAAGTCACTAGTGTACTATACCAACATACACTGGTACACAATAATCCACTTTTCAGATTTATGGTGATTGATAAAATTATTGGCAACACATCTAACAAAGTGGGATGACACCAAATACTAAATAATAAAGAAAAGAAAAGTATTATAAAGTTTGGTGGTCTTTTTCCACCAGGGCTTAATGAGCATTTGTGATGGGCCAATCAGCCGAGGATTTATTCCTATGTAAAATTATAAAAGGAAGCAATGGTTTTATTGTCTGATAACACTGATGAAGGCTATGTATTTTGTATAGCCGAAACAGGTCTGTTTATGTTTCCTTTATCATGTTTTAAGGCTATTTAGCAACTCAAGTTAATAAATATTCATATGTTACAGTTTGCTGATTGTCTGTTTTCTGTTACTGCAATTTGAATTTTGGAGCCATGCAATTGCCGTACCTGCAGGAGCTGCCATCTTTTCGTTAGTATTCTTCTTCCTCTGCTGTTGGTCTGTGGCGTGCTGTGTTGCTGGAATAGCATCACCTGTTGAGGATTCGTTATGGTCTTAATCTTGGCCATTGAGGAGTACTTGGCTTCTTAGACCTCCTTCTTTGCAACAAAGAATATATTGTGCCATCCCCTTTGGCGTCACCCTGTTTGGTTATTATCAAGAGCTTATGTTTAGACTGGCTGCCATACTACTGGCTCATATGGTGCTTTTGGTTATCTTTTTGCATTTCACGAATGAACGGGTGATTGGATTTTTTGCAAGTACTGTGTGTCTTTTGTTAACTGCTCTGGTTGAAACTTGGGGTCTGGAACCAGAATTTGAAAGACTGATGTTAATGTAAGAGTTATACACAAGGCACATTGAATGGCGACACAATTGGAAGCCGATCAACCAGGTTTACAGCTTGTGGGTCTTCTCAAGTGCTTAATTCCACTATTGGAAGAAGAATCAGGGTTTATTTTTTATTTATTAACTGGAAGGACTTTTTAAAGGGGCGATACACTGAATACCAGGTTCGGAAATATCAGGGTTTGGAAAGATTATCTTCGTGAGAACTATTTGGTGATTTGGATCTATCATTAATTAAACATTGAGGGTGAACCAAGCCCAAGGAACAGATACATCTCTAATAGCAGGTAACACCAACAAATTGTACAAGCTGGAGTTTGATCTTTTTGTGACATTTTTTGAACTGATTATTTACTATTGTGACCTATTATAAGCTCCAGGTCTTTAGTTGTACCAACATATATGCCAATTACAGTATTTGAGCTAGGTTGAACATGTAGTTAAGCATCTATATGTTTGTATAAACTGGAGTAGCATTCTGTCTTTCTAGTGGTTCATACATGATTTAATTACTAGCGGATTAAGTTTCTCGATTACATTGGGGCTCAAACTGTATACTATATACGTGGCAACATCTTTAACTGCATTTTCTGGTAATTGGGCCTATTAATATATTTACTGGTTACTATATTTGACTGATGGTATGTATGTAGTGAACTAAAACAGGCGATCTATGGGGCTGTACAAATGTATGCATTATTTACTTTCTTTTAAATGCCAAGAATATGTTCTACCCATTAGTGGACCAAGCTTTTTGATTCTATTGAATTTAAACTGTGTGCGAATTATATACGAACACTTTTTGGTGCATTTTTAGCCCCCAAACGAACAGAATATTAGATTGGCTTCAACTCTTTGGACAATTTCATAAGCAGGAATTGGTATTTTGTTTATGGAAGAGATGTACTGTTTTTCTGGAGATTATGCACTTTTTTTATAGGCGCAGTACATTTTTGTATATGAATCATAATAGTTAGTTATATATTATTATTTATTTCCAGTTTGATGACCGCGGAGGTCCACTGGGCTCAAGGAGCCCGTTTTCAGTAAATCAAACATATAATTATATAAAAACAAATGTAGAATTATATAATGAGATGTAGCAAATTACAAATGCAAAAATAAACACTCTTTGTTGCATACATACATAGTTGATTAGAGAGCCATTTGCAAAGTATATAGTTGAATTGAGGCAGCAGAAATAGTATGAACAAAATGCTAAATACTATCAAATTGTAACTCTTATGTTAGTAGTTGCAAAGACTGAATGTTTGAAAGATAGTAAGTAGGGTTTGTAAAATGTGTGGGAAATAAAGGTGGAGAGTACAAAAGTGTATTATGTATACATTCAAGATTGTGGTGAAAGGAAAGAGAGGCAGTTCAGCAGCAGAGAAGGAGGCAGTAGTTTGGTAGAAATAGATTCTGGTGTAGGCAGAGAAAGGCAGATGTACAGTGGAGAAAGAGGCAATTATTTAATAGTAAAAGTGGAGTACACAAGTGGTAGAGATGATCATCTTAGTTAGCATCACCTCTTAGTATCAACCTTATATGTAGGTAGAAAAGAAATATACTACCCCAACCCCCGAAAGCTCATTGAGCAAGGGCCGGAAGAAATAGCCAATTCCTTTAACTCTTACTTCACCGAGACAATCCAAAACCTTGCCAGTCAACTAACCTCCTCTCCCCCATCTGCCACACAACCCCAAGTTGAGACCCCTACCCAGTTCACTTTTAAACCTGTCTCCACATCATACATATATTCTCTCTTAAAAAAACTTAAACCAACCACTCTAGCAGCTGATCACCTCCCAGCAGAATTCTTACAAATAGCGGCTGAAGTTATTGCATACCCTATATCCATCCTTATCAATAGAACCATTACCGAGTTAGTATTCCCACTGTATGGAAGATATCCTACATCATCCCACTTCACAAAGGAGGCACCTCCACGGAAATCTCAAACTATAGACCAATAGCTATACTGTCCCCAATAGCAAAAATTATGGAAAGATGTATCCACAAACAACTTCTTCACTACCTAACGTGCAATCATCTCCTATCCAACACCCAACATGGCTTTCGCCCCCACCATAGTACAACCACTGCCCTCCTTTCCTTTGTCGACTCCATTAATAACAATTGCAATAGTAAACTTATATCCTCCGCCCTCTTTCTTGATCTGTCAAAAGCTTTTGACATGGTCAACCACCAGCTCCTACTGTCCACCCTTGAATCCTTGCATCTGGACACCCCAGCTCTAACATGGTTCAAAATGTACCTAGCTGATAGGAAACAGGTTGTCCTATGGCAAAATAGACTATCAGACCTCCTTCCCAACACCATTGGTGTCCCTCAAGGCTCAATACTTGGACCACTTCTGTTTTCCATCTTCATTAATGACCTTCACTCAGTTATCCCTCAATCCACCTGCATACAATACGCTGACGACTCCACCTTAATCTGCTCTGATGCCTCCCTCTTCAACCTCCAAGCCACCACTCAACTCTGCTTTTCTCTAGTTGAAAAATGGTTTACCGACCTCAAACTCCTACTCAACCCAACCAAAACCAAATTACTATTATTTTTTCCCAACGTCTTCTCTACCCCAGTTAAAGAACTCCCAAACACAGATAGTAATGCCTTCTGTATCAAATCCAACAATGAGACTATCATAACCCCTGTCACCAATACCAAATTACTAGGAGGAACTATTGACCATAAGCTCAAATTTGACATACACATCACCCAAACAGTTAAATCTGTTAACAAAAAACTTGGATCCATGTACAGAATAAAAAATTTTCTTACTCCGACTGCTAAACTTACCATTGCCCGCACACATCTCCTCTCTACACTCCTCTATGCCTCCCCAGTCCTTTCTTTCCTCCATAAACGTGAACTAAACATGCTCTCCCAGGCCTACCACCACATTACTAGATTTATAACAGGTTCTCCATATCGCACCCACCATTGTCATAACCTGAGGCAACTTGGGTGGTTGGAACTGCCCAATATTCTCAAACTAAACCAACTCTCTGAAGCATGGAAAATAATTAACCAACCAGACAGAACTCCCGCTCTGTGTAGCATACTGATACCATACACTAACCTAAATAGTCTCCGATCTTCCAACAGCACCCAGATCCTAACCATTAAAGCCAATAATTCTGGTGGCGATGCCCTCTTCGCCAACTCCATTGGCAAGCCATGGAACGCCCTCCCAATCTACCTCAGAAATACTACCTCTCACAAACAGTTCAAAAAGAACCTTAAAGAATATCTCAAGACACTATGGCTATGCCCATGTCCTCAACCTGATTAAGCTAATATTTCATACCTTCACACCAAATCTATCCAGTCCTCATCTCCTAATTCTTGTTCCCTTATCACTTATCTGGAAATACATTTTACCACAAATATAAGATGGTGACTCTTGAACTTGATATACTCTATTAGTATATTATATTTCCCTGTCATGTTTTACCAGATGATTGATCTTTGTCTCATTATACTTCTATGTAAATGGACTTTTTTTTACTAACCTTGTAAATGTACAACGTCTACTTATTTATACTTTTTGTAACTTGCATTGTTATAACCTGGATTTTTTTTATATAACTTGTTTTGAGATTTTGTGTTTTAAGATTATGATTGGAGCTTTTCTCCTCGGGCCTCTACTGAAAAAGGATATGCATCCAGTTGGACCAGCCCGGTTAACAAATGTAAAATAAAATAAAAATAAAATAAATAAATATATTCCCAGATAGGGAGAGAGAGTAGAGATAGAAAGTTATGTACAGTATTTACATTATATACATTCAAGATTTTGATGTTATATTATGTTAGATTCAGAGAGAGGCAGCTGTAGAGGAAAAGCAGCATGGTGTAGAGGAATATGTGCAAGTACATGTATAAGAGACAGTGGCAGGATTAGGTACGTAGAGTGCAGTTACATTTCCATTTATGGGAGAGGTAGGACTGGAGGTGGGTTTTGAAGTGTTCAATGTTTTTAGAGATTCATAGTGAGGATGGAAGAGAGTTCCATTTTTTGGCTAAGGAAAAGGATAGGATAAATTGGCCAGCCGGATGTTTTGATTTGTATACAGTAAGTAGATTTTGATGAGCAGATCTTAGGGGTCTTTCAGGTGTGTAAAATGGTAGGATATTTGTTAGAGCAGGGCAAGCAGTAGGTTTAAAGATTAATTTGTGGGCTGTAGTGAGTTGGAGGTAGTCAAGGTGGTTAGGAAGCTGTAGCCAGTTTAGCATGTGGAGAGAGGTACAATGGTGGGAGGAGTGGTTAGATTTAGTAGCGAATTTAGAGATTTTGTTGTAACAGATTTCTAGTTTTGCAGAGATGGTGGAAGAGAGGTTGGTTAGTAGTAGAGCACCGTACAGTAGTGACAGTAGTAAGTAGGTAGTGGCAAGAGTTTGCCTTGTAGATGGAGAGAGATAGTGAGAGTTTCTGTATAGCATACCAAGTTTCTGGTGGGTTTTCTTAATATTTTGTTGGACATGTATATCGAAGTTGAGGTGTTCGTAACCCCAAGAAATTTAGCAAAAGGAACAACTTCAATAGTGGAGTTGATATGGCTGATGATATTGGAGGATTGTTTGTTGAGAAGGAAGACTTTAGAGGGAGAGAAAAGAAGGATTTTGAATTTATTGGCATTAAGGGAGAGATGGTTTTGAAGCATCCAGTTCTTTGTAGTTGTAAAGGCCAATTGAGTTTTTGCCTGGAGCTCGGGAAGGCTAAGAGCAGACTAATGTGGAGTTGTCTGCGTATTGCATTATTTGTTAGTAGAGAATGAGCAACAAATATGTAAAGACTCTTGGAGTTTTTTAACGGAACTCAGGAGTATACCTTTTAAACAGGACTATAAGCTATTGACAGTTGATGTAAAGGACTTGTATACCGTGATTCCCCAAGAATTGGGGATAGAATGGATTAGAGACTTTTTGCATGTAAGGAAAATTGACAATAACATCATTTATGTTGTAACCACTCTGTTAGAGTTAGTTTTGTGTAATAACTTTATGTGGCTTGAGGGGGATTTTTTCCTCCAAAAATCAGGGGTAGCCATGGGATCTCCCTGTGGTGGTAGTTTTGCCAATTGTATAATGGCACATTGGGAGACCACCATTCTTTTCCAAACCACTATGTTTAAGGAAAATGTAGCTTGGTACACAAGATACCAAGATGACATGTTCATTTTATGGAAAGGCCCCAGTGAAACAGTGCAAGATTTCATTGAATTAATTACGGCCTCAACTAACTTTTTGGAGTTTACATTTAATTTAGAAAATGAAACCATCAATTTTCTTGACATTAGCATTCACAAAGACGTGGTTAGAAATAGATTTAAAAGTACAATTTATAGGAAGCCCACATATTCCAACTCCTTCCTCCATTTTTCCAGTTGTCACCCCTACCATCAAAAGAGAGCAGTGGTTAAGGGGCAAATGGTGAGGGCAGCCAGAATGATTTCAGATGAGGCTGATTTCATGGAAGAATGTGGCCTGCTTGAAAGAATATTTCTTAGGAGGGGTTACCCGTTGAGTTTAGTCTCTAATATTTCTATAGAGGTTATTACTAAACGGCAGAATGGCTGCTTTAAACCATTACTAGGAATAATTGGAGGCTTGGAAGAGGGTGAAATTCCTGTTGGGGAGGTAAATGATTTTTTTCCTAGTAACATTAACTGCCACTCTACAAGTTTTTTATTTACATACAATTTGGATCACTCTTTTATTAGGGAAACTTTATATAAGAACTGGACCCTCATTATAGAAGATCTATCTTTACATAAAGTCCTTGGTAATAAACCAAAAATTACCTTTAGACGAGGGCAAAATTTAAAAATATTGTTGCAATATTCCACCAATCCACCCCCTAATAAAAACAAGGGTATGTTTAAGTGTGGAAGGTGCCAACAATGTAAATATTTAAACACCAATTACCAATTTAAAATCAAGGACAGGTCATATAAAACCAAGGGCAAATTTTCATGTGACACAAAGGGAGTGGTGTATTGTGCTAACTGCCAAGGTTGTAAAGCTTTCTATATCGGTAAGACCGAGAGAAAGCTAAGGCAACGCATTTATGAACATATGTATGCTATTAGCAAGAAGGACACAACTAACGCATTGGCTAGGCACATAGCTGATTTTCCAGACCACTCCTTTAAGTTTTAAGTTTTCAGTTTTAAAACATATAAGTACAGATGTGAGAGGTGGCCCTTGGCAAATCAATTTAGAAATTGAAGAACTAAGATGGCAAATTTCCACTGGAGCTTATTTGCCCCCAGGTCTGAATGAAACAGTTTCGATCAAATGTTTCCTAAGGCTTTTGTCTTTAAAAAGATGAAGTTGGAAAATCGAAATTGTTATTCATTTGGGAGCTTCCCTTTGTATTTAATACATATATTCATCTTTGTTTTTAAAAACATTTATTTTAGCCCTGTATAAATACGTGCTAAAAATTAATTAATTGTTATTTTAGATTCGTATTTTTAATGTATGAATGAGGTTGGTATGGATTCCTGAAATCCAAGGGTTGTTCAGCTTGATTGTATACAACTGGTCCTGGCTGCATCTTTTTGGAAAAGTTTAAATAATAGATCCTTTTTCTTTAAAATTTAAAATTTGATTTTTATCTTAATTAATTAATTAATTGATACTTGAGTCTTTCTTTATAAGCATTTGAATGTGAGTGTTCTAGGTCTGAAGAAGGAAAAGCACAGTCTGTTTCCGAAAGCGCTTACAACATTAAATTGTTTCTTCACGTATTTCCTGCTCGCTTTTGGTTTTTTTTGGATTCTAAGTTTGTGTGTCTGCCTTTTGTGTTTGTTTGATTATTTGAGTGTTTGGAATAGCAGTGTGGAAACCATTGATGAACACATATACATATACATATATATATATATATATATATATATATATATATACATATATATATTATCCATGCTAATATATTCATATTATCCATATTTAAATCAAGGGCACTTTTTTGAGAATGCAATGTATTATGTTGAAAGAGTCCAGTCATTTTTTTCTGTTTATATGTGTAACTTTACAGTGTTTCATGTATTAGCTACCAACTTTTGCTAGGAGGAAACCAATAGTGTGTGAATAGACTTTGTTTCCAAACCAAACATCAGAAAGGGACATATACAATTGATGGTTATTAATACAGCTATAGTATACATCTACTACATGCCAATAGCATATGTTCACACACAATCTTGGCTATAGTAATCCCCTGCAGATGCTGTTGGACTCCATTAGTACTTCATAGTTTATGGAGATTTATATGTAGGTGATTGCTGGTCTAATCCTACCAAGTGGAACAGTATGCCAGTGGATTATATTGTTTACATTTCTAACTGAGGAATTAGTGGTTAGATCAAGTTTTGGTTTCCAAATTATTGGCAGTTTCATTGGTTTATGTACTCTTCCATATGAACACAGCAAGGGCTATTATTGTTTGGGCATGTTTGAAGACAAAAAACAGTTATGAACAAATGGATGTAGGACTGTGTAATCCATATTCATGAACACACTTCACTTTTCTAACAGTTGATATGACAGCAGGGGCTATTATTGTCCATTGGGAACCGAAAGGTTGAGTATATGTATATATTTTGCGAATGGATATAGCATTGCTGTGTATATTTTATATGGAGGGAAGGATTTTTTCCTTTTTGAAGAGAGCATAATATATTGGTCAATTGATATTTATTAACATGATAATCCAAGGACACTGACTTCTTATTTTGGAAACCCATTGTTGAGTAACCATTTTCATAATTCCTTAGACTTCCATAATATTGGTGGGTAAAGGTGTAGTGCTAACATATAGATTTTGTTCTGTTCCAAGGGGCAGGTATTGGTCAGCAGCCACATACTAAAAAAAAAAAATATATATATATATATATATATATATATATATATATTTTTTTTTTTACTTGTATATTAGATTCTTTGATATTACTAATGGATCTAACTAGGCTATTACAGGGATTATCATCGGATCAAGATGATCTGGGTATATTTGGTTTGGGTCCTACAACCAACCAGAACAATAGAATTGAGAATGTACATCTTAAAAATGCATAAGAAACACAATTTTTTAGAGTAAACAAAAGCATGAGGATCAAATTGAGAATGTGCAGCTTAAAAATACATATGAAACACTATTTTTTAGATTAAACAAAAGCATGAAGTCTGTGAGGATCAACGTGCGGCATTCATGGTCTATCTAACCAAAGGCATTTCACCAAGGGGGCTTAGGGTACGTGTATGACCCATAGTTAATAATATTGATACTGTACTTACGGACCAGTGGGCTATGGCCCAACAAAAAGCCTCCTTGGGCTTTGTGGAAGTATTAGCGGCCCATTATGAATGAACCATTGATAAACACATTATGGAAGTAACCAAAAATGTGTAAGGATTTGAGGAGGTTTGAGGGCCAGCCCTCTTATATTACAGGTCTCAACAAACTCAGCCAGGACCTATTAAATCTGGAACAACAACTTAAGGAAAGAAAGATACGAAAGTTCCAGAGGGACCTGGCTGACTATGATAGGGGCAACCCATTCACTACCAATAAACACGTGAGGTTTGAAAACACTAATAGGAAGGTAGTGAAGTGTAAACGACCCAGGTCAGTATTGAAAAGACCCAGTTCATCCTGTCATGATACCTCAGGGGATGAATCCCCATCAGTTATCCAGATCCAGACACACAGCACGCCCCAGATTCACCTATATACAAAAGAAGTGATACACATGTCCCTTTAGGGGCAGACAGAGGAGGGGAGGGGAGGAAACACCGTAAAGGTAGACAGCATGGAGGGATTATTGAAACTAATGACTCAGAAATAATCAAAATAATGTGTTGAACATTTCCTCCACTTCTTTGTCACAAATACAGGTACAAGTTTTGAATAAAGGACTTAATTTCATTCCTGGTTTCTTTGTCTCTGAAGATATTATTACACAGGATATCATTCCTTTCTGTAGATTGCTTAATTTAAGGCTACATTTTCAATCAACATCTGTGTCTGATTGTCAGAATATGTTTAAATACCATAAATCCCATTTTACTCCACCAATGCATCATGAAGTTCTTATGTTCCAGACCTCTATTCTCAAAGATTTACATTTTCACTTTAGGGAATTCCGACCAAAATTCAACAATCTCTCAGAGATTGAGATACAGGCTATATGGAAATTGGAGAACAACCATGACCTGGTTATACTACCTGCCGACAAAGGTGGGGCAGTGGTTGTTATGGACTGGACACAATACAGTATGGAAGCTTGTAGGCAGTTAAATGATGGGCGATACTACACATGCATGCCATTGGGACCCAACATTCAGGTTAAAGAATCAAATAGATCAATTTTTGGTGTCTGCCAGGGATGAGGGAATTATTAATGACACTACTCTTTACCATCTGTCTGTGTCTGACCCAATGAGCCAGTACATCTGCTTTCTCCCTAAGATAGATAAGGACCTTCACCAGCCACCAGGTAGACCCATTGTCTCAGGCAGAGGTTCCATTACTGAGCCACTCTCACAATGCTTTACCAAACATCTACAGCCTGTATTAAAATGGGTCAGATCCCAGATACAGGATACCACAGAATTCTTACAAGTGATCTCTGAAATGCAGCTGGAACCGAATTGGCTACTGTGTACACTAGTCATCTCCACATTATACACTAATATTCCTCACTGGGCAGGCTTGGAAGCATTGGAATACTGGCTTTACAAGTCAGAAATGTATCAACCTGGGTTTAATACCTTCTTGATTTGCCTTGCGGAACACGTTCTAATGAAGAACGTATTCTGTTATCAAAATAAATGCTACCTACAGGTCCAAGGCACAGCCGTGGGTGCTTCTTTTGCCCCTATTTATGCTGATCTCCTCATGGCCCATTTAGAGGAACAGTTAATTTATGATAACATACACAATATATACTTAGAGGAGATTGATATCTGAAGACGCTATCTAAATGATTGCTAGCTAGTATGGAGATCACCTTATGGAATTTGTGGGATACCTCAACGAAAATAAATGGGGCATACAATTTACAGCTAATTATAACATCAACAGGATTATGTTTTTGGATGTTCTAGTTACCAGGAATAATGGTCATACACTGGAATCTGAGGTTTACCGCAAATACCCCCAATATAACTCTTTTCTCCATGCTTCCATCCACCACATATCTGTAGGAACATTCCAAAATCCCAGTTCCTGCGGTTGAAACGTATATGTTCACATAATGCCACTTATGAACACTACAAGGAGGACCTCACTGTCAGATTTAGGGACAGGGGTTATAAAATGGGACACATTCACAATGCCAAGAATTGGGTGGCCACACTTGACAGGAAGGAGCTTTTGAAATATAAGGAGAAGAAACCAGTGGATGAATCGAAGATTCGTCTAGTCACTTCGTATGGCAGGAATACTGACATACTGTTGAATAGTGTCCGTAGGCACTGGAATATTCTTCTAGCAGATAGTAGACTTTCAGATTTTCTGGAGGAGAGATGTTATTTTTCCTTTAGAAGAGGCAAGAACTTGGATCAAATTTCAGCTATTACAAACACACCCTCAGGACTAAGGATAACTCAAGACAAACTACCCTAATGGGGAATTTACTTACAGGCTATGTCCCCTGTGGTCACTGTACTCATTGTGGGAAAGTCATGAAATCCAAACAATTCACAAGTAAGAATACTGGTAATACGTTTGACATTCCATTTTTTGCTAATTGCAGGACGGATTGGGTGGTCTACCTTGCCACATGTGCCTGTTCTGCGTTTTATGTTGGACAGACCTTTCGACCCCTTAGACTCAGAATATCGGAACAGTATAGTGACATCAGAATGAAGAAAATCACCAATGCACTATACAAACCATACACTGGTACACAAGAATACACATTTTAGATTTATTTTGATTGATAAAATTATTGGCAACAAGTCTAACAAAGTGAGATGGTACCAAATACTAAATCATAAAGAAAAGAAATGGATTATAAATGTTGGGTGGTCTTTTTCCACCAGGGCTTAATGAGCATTTGTGATGGACCAAGCAGCCGAGGATTTATTCCTAAGTAAAATTATAAAAGGAAGCAATGGTTTTATTGTCTGATAACACTGATGAAGGCCATGTATTTTGTATAGCCGAAACCAGACTGTTTATGTTTCCTTTATTATGTTTTAAGGCTATTTAGCCACTCAAGTGAATAAATATTCATATGCTACAGTTTGCTGGCTCTCTGTTATCTGTTACTGCAATTTGAATTTTGGAGCCGTGCAATTGCTGTACCTACAGGGGCTGCCATCCTCTCATTTTTTTATATCACAAAATCCTGGCATTTTAACAGGGGTGTGTTCACTTTTTATATCCACTGTATGTCATGCAGAATGCAGATTTGACAGCAGATTGTCACATATGTTAATGCAGTGGGTGGCCACAGCAGGGCATATGACCAGGTCACTAGAGCGACTGACACAATCTCATCTGCATGGAAGAGAGCAGCTGCAGTGGGCCGTAATAGGATGGGTTCCAGGAGTGGCTGCTACAGAGCCACCACTAGCACCAAATTGAAGAGTTCCTGTCCACTGTAAGGGATCCAGACATCTCCCAGGAAAGTGACATTAGTGCTACTGTTTCAGGGACAGCAAGCATGTCCCAGGAAGAACTTTCAGTTAGGCTTTTGTATCTCAGTTGTTGAATACTGTTATAAAGTAAAACAATTAAAATCAATACGTTACTTCTGTTTCACAAGAAATTTTTTTGGGAAGGTTGAAAATTGCTACAGTTAACAACACATTCTGATTGATTAGCTTAGGTTGGAGTTGTCATCTAAGTTCTTGTTAAAAGTATAGTTAATGGATATATAAAGGGGAAAAAGTGTTACCCTCTGTGTTACTGTTATTTATTTATTTATATTTAACATTTGTTTACCAGGAAAGTCCGACTTGGAATGAAGCCTACTTTCAGTGGAGACCAGGGGAGAAATGCTGCAGATGCATGTCTTTGTAACGTGGGAGGAAACCGGAGCACCCAGAGAAAAGCTACACGAATGCAGGGAGGACATGCAGACTCTGCACAGAAGGATTCACAGCCGAGAATCGAACCAGAGAACCTCTTGCTGTGAGGCGACAATGCATCTGCTGCACCACTGCGCCATCCAGTTAATTGTTAATTGTGATGATGATGTTCCATGACTGTCTAGCATGCAGAGGATACCATCATCTGCACATAGTAAACTAATCATTTGTATGTCAGTACTGATGAGCAAATATTTTAGTGTGCGATGCTGATGTCAGGACTATATTGTGCATTGCTGTACTGTCTAATCATGGCAGCAGTGTTACTTTGTTAGCATATATTGGAATATAGTAGTTTAGGTATTCATTTTTAATGTGTTTGTTGCTTATTATCACAGATGATCCTGACAATGGAAGTGTGGGACTTCTACCACCTGATGTCAGAGTATCAGCAGTCTCTGAAGATGATGGTGGCCAAACAGAGGCACAGTTGTGGGGTGCAGAGGTTGAATCTGACACCAAGGTTGACATACAGCCATCCCATGAAATTCCTTTGGACAGTGAGCCCACAGATATTGGACAGGTGGAGAGTGAGACAGTTGATCAAGGAAGTGTGGTTACTGCATCTTCAGTGCCTGTTGACTCTAGCTGTAGCCAAAGTGTGGATGAGCTGCCATGCAGGAGGGTTGTTAGGGGTGCTCAGAGTAGGCCTGCTGTCCGTTCTCCACCTTATCCAGGTGTCTCTTCCTGTGCCACTCAAAATATGTTTAAGGTCTTCATGGAGTCACAAGCATGTTCCCATAGGTGATCCAGAGAAATGCTTAAGGTTGTAGATGTGGCACAGGCTGACATGCTTGACTGCCTCCACAATGTTGCCCAATCAGTAGATCAGATGAATAACATGTTGGAATGAGCAGTGTCTGTGATGGAATGTCTGCTGAGAGAGAATGGCATCCTCATGGGCATAGGTCAGCTGTATCATCTGCTGTTAGTCAATGTGGCCATGCTCATTCACAGTCCCATAGTGGCAGTACTTCCATTGCTGTGTCAGTGGGTGAGCTGTCCACACCCAGACATGTCAAGCCATGGGGTCATGGTCCTGGGCATATTTGTGAGGGGAGCTCGTCCAGAAGACATCAGTCATGTTCTGTTAGCAGCAGTGCATCTGACTGTGGACATGGATGTGCCAATTATCACGGTTGGGTACAACAACAATGAACTGCTCCCTCTACCATGCACAGCTCACACCTGCTGGACGTACCAAGACATAGAGCTAGCACAAAACTTGGCTGTGTTCATGCAGACACTAACACACACCAATTTCACCTGGAGGATGCCTACAGACACACACAACAGATGCATGGTTCAGCCTTGCAGCTTAAAACTCATTTTGTCTCACTAGTCATTTGCTGGTTTATCCAAATATCTGCCTGCTTCTTTTTCTTACTCACACACACTCACTGACCTTTTGTGGCAGCTTAGGCTTCCTACTCCCTCAACACCCTGTGCAAGTGATGATAATTGTGTCATATCCCTGTTTTGTGTCTTTTGGATTCAGGGATACATAAGCTTTGTGTCTGATGGTCAGTGTGCATAGCTTACTTAATATATCTGCATTTCTGATGTCGAACTGGTAATTGTACCTTTGACTTATATTGGTCTTAGAAAGTTAGACAGTTGAAAGCATCAACATTTTCCAACTTTATTGTAAATGATCTTGTGAGGGTTATGAAGTCTGAAACTGCAATATATATCATTACTTGCTAAATTCTCTCTCTAATGATTTTCCAGTACGAACATATGATGCTAAACTGAGGGCATGTAGTGACCATCATTAGTTTTGAGAAGTATGTCCAGATGAATCTTTGATGCCTGAAGCCAGCTACTTAATAATGGACACACATAAGTCAGATAAGTCTCTGCTGTCACATGTTAAGGTCATTTCTGTATGGATCTCACACCTTTTACTTGCTTACACTGCCAAGTAGCAAAATGCAAGGATATGCCAGTCATTCATATTATTACACAATGCACTCCAGGTTCAACGCTTAACCTTGTAACTCCAGCAGTTAACAGTTTTAATTCAGGGCTGACTCTGTCTGATGCAAGCAGTACACGGCCAATACTTGGGGAGGTAAAGGTTGTGAGTGTTACCTAGCATCTATTTGCGTAGGAGGAAGGTTTTATGCCCTTAGGTGGTAAATGAGTGAGCGTGCTGCGCATTGTCCCTTAGGCAATGTGAGGGCATATTGAGCAAGTCTATGTCTGCCTACACCCACAACAGCTGCTGGTTCCCCCTCTGACTCTTCACCTGCATGTGGCTGTGGTGACCTTGGCATTGGTGGTGGGATGTGTGATGTGTGCTCCTTCCACTTGTTGATCCTGCTGAAGTTGTTTTCTTAGGATTATGTTGTGCAGCATGGCATATACTGTGAATATTTCAGTACATGCCTGTAGATTTTACTGCAGAGCTCCCCCTGATGTATCTAGGTACTGGAACCACATCTTCAGCAGCACAAACATAGGTTGTATGGTATTTATGGTTTGAGCGTGTTCCTCATTTTGATCTTCTTCAGCAGGTGTGTGTGTGTGTGTGTGTGTGTGTGTGTGTGTGTGTGTGTGTGTGTGTGTGTCTGTGTGTGTGTGTGTGTCTGTGTGTCTGTGTGTGTCTGTGTGTCGGATGGGTATCATCAGCCACGTTTCCTGTGCTTACTTGCATCCCTCAGTAAATGACCCTGTGGGATATCCCCCCCAAGTAAACATCTGATACAGTTGGAAGGTGTGGCAGATATGTTAGCCGTGGTAACTGCCAGGGTTGCCAGCAAACATATTCATGATGATTCCTTTGGCATTACTCACAACTTGGCAGTTACTAGAGTGAAAGTCGTTTGTATTAATGTAGAGCCTTCCCTGTTCCCCGGGTAGTGCCTTAATTTCTACATGTGTGCAATCTCTGGCACCCAGTTCTTCATGGTAGTGGGCTACAGGGTAGAACTCCTGCATATTTCTGGCCCTTTCCTCAGGAACACAGAGAAAATATATGTGGTCACTAGCATGTTGGAGCATATCCTGGATGCTGATGCCAGTGACACCCCCATCATGTCCCATGTTGGTCTTTGAAAGGTATCTTTAGCTAAGATTCCGAGTGCTACACATACCTTTGTCTCCGCTGGGATGGGTTCCCCTCTGTTTGCCCTGGCTGTGAGTTGAGGAAGACAGAGGTTGCAGAGTTCCTGTAGTGTGTCTCAACCCACCCTTTAGCGCTCTACAATTTCCACATCATGTAGGTTGTGATAAGTTACCCAGGGTCTGAAAACTGTCTCCTTCTTGGCCTTGGTCTGTTAGCAGCAGCGGCAGCATAGACTTCAGTCTGTTGCACATACGCATGAATTAAAGCAATGACAGCCCCTAACATTGTTTCTGTATAGGCTCCTTTCAGTGGCTGTATTGGAATGGGTTTTGACATTCGCAGGAAAAAAACAGCACTACATCTACACGGTTACTTTATAGCTTGTTGAATAGCTCCTCCATCTTGGATTGGTTGATTAGCATACAGTTCAGCTGGTTATGTTGTAATTTGCATGCCTCGGTGTTTATTTTGTTTGCATGGCTCTGTGCAGCTCTACACCCAGTGTAAAGCCACTTACTGAATCCATAATGGTACACTACTGTGTGCCAAGTTGTAGCATGATGCACACATGGTGCAAACGGACCATGTATGCTTTATTGAATCTGGCTTTTAGTATTTTAAAATATTTCTTACCAAGTTTTATTTGCATTTGCTCTTGTTTTATTGTTGATCCTTCATCAGTTCCCAAATATTTAAACACTCCTCCTTGCTTAAGATTTTTTATATCACATTCCTGTCCCAGGCTGATGTCCTCTTGTTGCTGCAGCTTTCCTGCTTTAAAGGTTATTTTTGCACATTTACCAAGACAAAATGACATTCTTATATCATCTGAAAAAGCTTTGACCACTTGTAGGTGTACTTTCAGTTTCTCATCTGATGAACTATACATTTTTAAGTCAGCCACAAAAAAGAGATGAGAAGTCTACACTTTGTTGTTTTTTGGGAACCAAATTGTAGCCATGATCTAATCTGTTAAGTAGACAGCTTAATGGGTTAAGGGCAAGAAAATGAGCAGTGGTAACAGAGTCACCCTGGAATATCCCCTTTTGAATTTTTATCCCTGGAATAATAATTTATCTTTTATGATGGCTTAACTGCAAAGTAGTTTGTCACTACATTTTATGCACTTTTTTATCCATGAATGTGGACTACTGTTTTTGTAGTCTATCCATGCCATACTTAGATTATTCCCCTTTTTACAGTTCTCCATTATGACTTTATGTATGGGTTTCATGTGGTTAATGTTGTTTATATTGTAATTTAGTACAGGATGGATTTTCTTTTTACACTTGAATTCAAGAAAGACCTGAAGGTTTTTAGTAACTCTGGCTGCTTATATAGCTCCCTCCAAAAGGGCTTAGCCTGTAAGCAGCCAGAATGCCTGTAAGGGAGGAGGTTACAGCTCTGAAATGCTGGTCAGTTATTTTGTCTTTGGCAGGATACAAACCATAAGCTACTGCAGCAGTGAAGAATTTGAACATCTAGTGTTATGGGTGAATGCAACTAACACAAATGTACTTTCTCTGATATTGGCGAAAAAATAAGCTTGTTAAGTATTTCCCTAGTGCAAGGTGTGATTGTGACAGCACTTAGGGTGCTTAACAAAAGTTCATTACAAACCCCTAAGTGTTGTTACAATGCTGGCTGGCAAAGAACAATGAAGAAAGATCAGACAGCCTTTAAAGGTTCTTAGAACTTCTGTCAGCCACACTTATTAAAGCATTGATAGAATGAAGTCTCTTAACAGCTTTCAGAAGCTGTCTTACCTAGTACCACAGGGGCACTTTGTTTCTCCTTGCATCTGTCAGCTATCACTTATTTTGCATGCTGTCAGTGATTTTGCCTTAGTTTTTGTCCTGTCACTCGTAAAAATCTTTAAGTTTTTAGAAACCAGCAAGGATGACAGTCAGTCACTAATGCCGCTTATTAAAGTTTCTTACTTCATATTGTTCAGAAATGCCTGTTGATGCAAATCTTGTTGTTCTATTAACTTTTTAAGTGAATTAGAGCAATATTTAAAACCTGTTCCTGATTTTTGATCCTTTGCCCCCCCCCCCCCATTATTTTTATATTTGTCCAGAATTCTTAAGCAAAGAATTTATCATGTATGCTGCCATGTGTTTATCAGTGCAAAGTGTTTTACCAGCTTTCAAAGCCGGTAAAACACTGCACTTCTACACTTTGTCTCTCTTTCTCTCTCTCTCTCTCTCTTTCTCTGTCCTTTTTTTTCTGTAACTGGTAATACATGCAGAAGATAAATCTGCATGCACTACAGAGAATTATGATTAGGTCCCCAGTCATAACCTTTGTTATGTGTTCTTAACATAAATACCAAGATTCACCTTTCGAGCTAAGATCTCATAGGTTCATAGATGATTACTAGGCTAATGGCATAAGAACCTTTACAAGCCTAACCAATAATACCCAGGCCATGACAGTGTTATATCTTAATTCCCCAGATATGGGATGAGGTAGTATTAGGGTAGGTGGGTCTTTGGGTTTTGGAGCCCTTAATCATTTTACAGACTGCTTCTGTCCTTAAGGGACATGGTAGTACCCCGGGAGTGAATTTACAGTTCCCCATCCATTTATCCAAATTCTTTTTGAAGAGAGTGAGGGATGGGCTTTGCTTTATGAAAATGTGAAGTTTATTATGAAAATGGGAAGGTTTATTCCATAGATGAGGTAGCCTTTTGGATGCAAATATGTCTCTGGGTTCAGGTCCTTGGAACATGTAACCCTTGTCTAATTTTTCTTGCGAATATGTAACATTTTCATCAGGGCTGGATTAGGAATGCCTTGTAGGTCAGGCATAAGTCACCTTTCAGTAAACGATATGAGATGGAATCAAGGGATAGTGCCTTTAGTCAATCTGCATAAGACATGTGTCTTACACTTTGTATTTTTTTAGTGAGAAACCTGCTCTGGGTTTGCTCCATTTGGTGTAGGTGCCTAGTTAGGTACATGCAGGGTGGAGCATTATACTCGATTATGGGCCTGATATGAGGGCCAAGTACAATGACACTCTGACTTCCTTTGATCTTGATGCCATGCCTTTACTTATAAGTTTAGCCATGCAGAAGGATTTCCTCACTATTGTAGCTACCTGGTGGTCAAAGTTTAGGTTACTGTCTATCTGTGTTCTTAGGTTCCTCACCACTGGGTCTACTTTTAGGGTTATGCTATCAATATTATAATTTGCAGGGATATCTGATTTACAGAGGGGTACGATTATGCATTTTTTTAGCATTTAGTCTCAGACCATGGTTTCAGCACAGTCATTTGTCATTTTTAGGCCTGTTTGTAGGACGTCAAGATTATTTGGGGATTCATTGATTGCTCCCAGCTTACAGTCATCAGCAAAACTGGTCAGCCAGAGGCCTCCAGCATTGGCCTTCTCTTCAGAGAAGTATATACCAAACAGGAGGAGTCTCAACACAGAGTATTGTGGGACACCACTAGTAAAAGTTTTCTTATCTGAAGTGGATTCATCTGTCTGGACAACATGTGCCCTGTCAGTGAGCCAGTTTGCTATCCATCTGATGATGTAGGGGGGTTATGCCTAATTCAGTAAGTTTATCTATGATCCCAGAGTGGGGGATTACATTGAAAGATTTGACCAGGCCTAGATAAGCAGTGTGTACTGTTTTACCTCTGAAGAAGTCCACCAGATTGAGCAGGCAAGACCTCCCTTTGACAAAGTAAATTGGGTCTGGTCCAGTGTCTGAAGAGTTCCTATCATTATTGATCAGATCCATGATAACTCTCTCCATAGCCTTGCAGGTAAGATTAGTCAAGCTTATGGGTCTGTATTTCCCTGGGTCAATTGATGGTTCTCACCTCGTGCAGAGGGATGATTGTTGCATTCCTCTGGGACAAAGCCCTTCTGGAGGCTGTGGTTAAAGAGAGTTTCTAGTGATCCTGATAGTTTCTGTTTTAAGCTATTTAAGAAGGGTCTATATTAAATCAGCGAACACTTAAAAAAGCGAATGCTGATTTATCGACCCTCTCAGGGAAAAAAAACACTGTTCCACAAAAAAAAAAAAAAAAAAAACTTCAAAATAGTAAATAAAGTGGGCGGCTTCACCCCCCACACTCACCCTACTTAAATATACCACCTTTGAGATCACACCACAGTGGAGAAAATGTCAAAGTCCCAAAAACGGGCCAGCGATTTTTTTCCCCTGGGAAAAAAAATCGCTGTTCCGAGTGTTCGAGATTTTCAGGTTTCGCTTAAAGAGAGTCGATAAATCAGCGTTCACTTTTTTAAGTGTTCTCAGATTTAATGTAGACCCTTTAAGAAGCATTCTGGAATGGTGTCAGGACCCATGGAGGCTATGCTTTTGGCTTTAGTGAGCACAACAAGGACCTGTTCCTGCGTAATGACTGGTAGGGAGATGGTTGCGGGTATTTCTTTGAGTTTGGTAGGAGATGATTGGGGGGGTGTTGAATTGTACTTGTTGGCCAGCAGGTTTGCTACAGTTTCAGGCTGGGTGTAAACATTGCCATTCATGATTAACTCAGCACATTGCTGAGCATTTCCCTGAGGTTATGAACATAATTAAAACAAAAATGTCTTATGGTTATCTTTCACTTGGGAGGCAATCTTTGCATCATGGTTTGCTTTGGCAGATTTGATCAACTCTAATTTGTTTGTTTGTTTAGACAGGTGAGTGTGTTTTTTCACTCTATTGTCTGTTCCCTCTTAGCTTTGGAGAAGTTATTTTCCTTTTGTTGAATAGCCTGTTATACTAGGGGTCCACCTGGGTGATTTATTTTTGCCAGTAATCATAGATTTGACTCAGACAGATACTGCTGCAGCTATGAATGTGGCTGTACAGTGCTTTTATATACAGTTCAGAGTAAGACTCAGTGTCATCCAGGTTTGGAGGGGCTTGGAAGTTTAATAAGCTGTCACTTAGTTTGAGGTAATTGGTCTTAGCAAAGTTCTTAACAAGTGTGGAGTTGATGGGGACTCTTGGTTAGTTTTAATACTAAAGGAGATCATTTTGTGGTCATATCTTACCAGGAGGAGTTAATGCATGGGAGGGAGCAGCATCCCTCATGTTTTGAGAACTGGATCTGGGATATTTGTACCTCTAGTTGGGGAGCTAACTAGTTGTTCCAGGGTGTTTGCATTGAAGAAGTCCAAAAATCTTTGAGCAAGTGAATTGTGGGTCGTCTCCCAGTTTATGGAGGGGTAGTTGAAGTCAGCTATAGGTATTGTGTTATGCTGAATGTTAAGAGATTCCACTAGGTTTAGGTAGAAGGTGGGAATTTCCAGACTCATGTTAGGGGATTTATAGCTAGCAAGGAGGTTGCACCTATGGTTATTTGGGCATGCGGCAGCTCAAGCAAGTCATTTTGTTGGACCAGTCTAGCAGTGTACTTGTCCTTTATGAGCACTCTGACATCTCTTCCCTTTGTTTTATCCTGAGCAGAGGGGAATCAAAATATATAAAAGGCATTGTAGCTTTTGATAGCCAGGTGCTTTACATGGTTCTGAACCATGTTTCCATGACTGCATATATATCTGGTTTCTCCAGGGTGAAGAGTGCCTCCAGGGAGTGCATTTTTTTATTTAAACTCCTAGCTTTGAGCAGCAGTACCTTTAGGTAGTTGTGAATGATTATTGTTGTGTTGAAGAGTTTAGCAACTTGGCACAGCTAAAAAAGGCACCATAGGGATAGATAAAGTTTTTGCCAGTATCTAGATGCCAAGTGATAAGTGCAAACCATCTCTGGCAAAGCATCATGGTTTGCCAATCATGTCTCACTAGGCTGACAGATATTGGATCCCCTTGTTGTGACACCAAAAACTAAGCCAATTGTTGAAATCAGTCATTTTTTGCTGGTACTGTAGCATTATCATTTGTTAAAGTAGGATGCTACTCAAGGCTAGATTTGTACCCGCCTGACACACACATTCAGAGAGCTCCATCATGTGTCTCTTCATGTAATCCAGTGAAGTAAATCATAGGTGAATTTTTTGGCATCCATGTCTCAAACATATAATATGCTGGTTATGAATGATCAGGGGTAGGGGATCAGATAATAGTACTCTGTGTTTTGATACACTTTTATCACTTGCACCTTTGTCAGTACCTGAACTGGAATAAGGATGTTTTAAGGAAACAACGTGTAGTACATTACTTAGTTTTTCTAACAGCTGTACACTTTTTCCCTAAACAATCAGCTTTGTGGAATTTTGTTTTATCGTTGCTGCTTACCACTGATAAACTTCAGCTCCTACCCAAAACTGTTATGCCTTTTTGGAACATTATCCTCACAACATCATCATCAACCCCCTTATTCTCATTTTCTACACGGGGTCAGGGTGTTGTGTTAACTGTCGCCATCTCTCTCAATTCAGTGCCACACTCCTGCCTTTTTCAATAATCATGCCTAACTGTTTCAGATTTCCTCTCACAATCCATCCACCTCTTTGCTGGACATCCTTGTTTCCTCTTGCCTTCTTCCTGTCTGTCCCAAATCTTCTTCGTCAAATAGTCTTCTGCTTTTCTGCACATGTGTCTGAACCATCGTAACCTGTTCTCTTTGATCTTTTCTGCAATTGGAGCTACTTTGATTTTTGCTGTTATGTCCACATTTCTTTGTCTGTCCCACAGTGTGCATCCTACCACGCTTCTCAGACACTTCATTTCCATCGCATCTAGCTTCCTCATCTGCTCTGCTTTTACTGACCGGGTTTCTGTACTGATCACACCGCCAACTTATACACCTTACTTTTCAGCTTTTTTGGCATTCTTCTGTCATAGACTATACATGTGCCAGTTGGCTGCAACCCCTCTGATTCTAGCTTTGACCTGTTAATTCAGACTTCTCTTCTTCTCAACCACCCCTCCCAGACACTTGAACCTATAAACCTGTTCCATTATCTTCCCTTCTATCTCAGTTCTGAGCATCTTATGAATTCCCCAGTTTGCTGCCATTACCACTGTCTTATCTGTGTTTAATTTCATCCTATGTGCCTTCAGTTTTACATTCCATTCTCCTATACTTTGCTGAAATTCTTGCTTAGAGTCTGCCTGTAATGCCACATCATGTGCATACAGCAGCTTTGTTGATATGTCCCCTCTGACCTGTTTGCTAATGTAGTCCATCACCGGTATGAACAGCAGTGGGCTCAGAGCTGAACCCTGATGCACACCCACTCCCAATGGGAATCCCTCCGCGAGACCGAACACTGTTCATACTTGAATCATTGGGTCCTTGTAGATAGCCTGCACTAATTCTACAAGTGTTTCTGGGACTTTGAACCACCGCATTACTGCTCACATCAGCTTTCTTAGGACCTTGTTGTATTCTTTCTCCAAGTCTAGGAATGCCCAGTTGGACTCTTTCCTCTTTTCTAACTTCTTGTCAGCTATCTGTCTCACTCCAAACACTGGGTCAGTTGTGCTGCATCCTGATCTGAATCCAAAGTGCTAATCTTACATTCTACCACTTTGCATATCCATTTATCAATCACCCTTTCCAGAACTTTCATGCAATATGACAGGAGTTAGATGCCTCTGTACTGCCCACAGTTGTGGATGCCCCCTTTGTTCTTGTACACTGGCATATGGGTATGCTTATTTTCCAGTCATCTGAGATACACTTTTCTCTCCACACTGCTATGAATACCCTCAGGAGCAATTTCTGTCCTATCTCACCCAGCATCTTTATCAGGTTAATAAAGATGCACACCACAAAGCACACCTCAAATTCCAAGTAGAGCAACGTTGGTTTATTTGTTGAAACAATAAAATTCCACGACTAAGCGCTTTCGCCAGCAATCTGGCTTCATCAGAGTCACCCATTTCTCCATTGCCTGTTCCTTATATTACATACAGACACATCCCATTGGATTAAATCACCTAACACACACCCACCTACACATTAAACCCATATAATTAATATTTGAAATTTAAATTATGTATGTAACCATATATAAATATATAAACAATATTTCATTATATAAATTACCATTCATTTTATACAATGTTTTTTAAAAAACATTTTGAATAAAACATTGTTAAAATTAAATTATTTCATTTTTAACCTTCTCAATACTTGTGAACAATGTAAAATAAATCCTCTATAATCCTATTAACACTGAATAACAGTCAAGGTCTATTTCATGTTAAAATATTTTAAAATACTTTAAAACATTGGTGTAAATGCAATTAATCGTGTCTCATGTTCTTGTGAGATACACTTATTGTCAAATATGCTGGGACCTCAATTTTAAAATAGGTTTGATGGAGATGTATTCATTTAAGCCAGGAGGTCTACAGGCATCCAATCTAAACTGCCATTCTGTTTCCAAAGCCCCTACTTTGTTGTCTACATCCCCACCTTCATCACAATCTAACACACGTCCTATCACAAAAAATGTAAATTTACTGAAGCTCGTACATTTCGTACTATGCAAAAAAAGTGCATTGTGCTTGTCCTTCTTTTTGATAGATATAATGTGTTCTGCGATCCTGTCCTGTAACCTCCTTATGGTCTTACCCACATAAAATGCTTCACAGGAGGAACAGGTCGCCAAATATACTAAATTCTTTGTATAACAATTACATTCTCCTGGGCAGGGGATAGTATATTTGTATCCCTTCACACAAACATAGGTACTTTCATTGATGTATCTACAATATCTACAAAAGCCACACTTCTTCATAATGGACTTAAACCTATTCTTGTTCTTTCTTTCGAATATACTCTTTAAATTTTCTCCCCTACTGTACACAAAAACAGGTTGTAAACCCAAAATTTTCTTAGTCTCATCACTTAGCACAAAGTTCCATATGTCTTTTATTGTGTTTGTCAATTCTAACGATTTGACATTATATTTTAAAATCATTCTTGTATCCACTCCCTTTAATACCACTTCATCTTGTTGTTTCATTTGTGTTAACCCAGCACACAAGATTGGTGCATATCTACCACTCCTTTCTCTTAAGACCTCCCTTCTAACTCTCAAAAGTAACTTGAGCAGATATCCACGATCCAAGAACATACCTATTAATTTAAACAACTCTGTTCTAAATGTGATGTCATTACTAACCAATCTGGAAGTTCTTACCATTTGCCCTTTAATTATTCCTTTTCGGTGATGGAAGGGATGACAACTGGTAAAATGCAGCAGCGAGTTGGAATAATTCTCCTTCCTAAAAATGTTACTTTCAAAACCTTCTAGTGTTTTGCTGATTGTCAAATCCAAAAAATTTGTTCTTTCTTTGTGCCATTGAAATGTAAATTTCAAAAACTTTGTTGTTCTACCCAAGTAATCCACAAACTCAACCGCAGATTGTTCGTCACCCTTCCATAAAAATCAAGATGTCATCTAAAAATCTGTTGTACATTAATATGTTGTTCATATATCTATCAGATGAAAAAATATGCCTTCTCTCCCATGTTAATAAAACAGCGTTAGCAAACACTGGGGCACACCTTGCACCCATCGCAACTCCTGACACTTGTTGAAATAGTTCACCTTCAAAGGTAATAAAATTGTTCTTAAGGACCAACTCCATCAGAGCAAGTAAAAAGTTTGCTTTCGTCCCCTCTATCAAACTACCTTCCAAAATAGCTTCATAAAACATTTCTAAACCTATATTGTGTGGAATTACAGAAAATAAATTCACAACATCAATTGTAAGAAAACCAAAATCCGTGTCTCCTGTCTCTAAACCCTTCAGCCTGTCGAGACAATGCCATGAGTCCCTAATAATGTGTGCGGCTGAATTAACTATGGGTTTAACTGAGACATCTACAAATGAAGCTAGGATTTCTGTTTTCGATCCCTTTGCCGAAACAATCGGCCTAAATTGTATCTTGTCGGCCCCTTTATGTACCTTTGGGATACCAAACAATGTAGGCATTTTTGGAAATTTTACATAAAGATAATCATATTCAATCTCATTAATATTGCCTTGAAAAAGTGTGTCGTGCAAAAATACATCTATTTTGTAATATGCTCTGTTAATTTCACATCTAGACACCACAGCATAAGTGTCATCACTATTTAAAATAGCTGATATTTCAGAAATATAATCAATAGTTGACATCACTACCATCCCTCCCCCTTTGTCTGACTTCATAAATCTGTATTGTCCAGACTTTTTGAGGGAATCCAACAATTCTCTCTCCTCGGTAGATAGATTGTCCTTGAAAAGAAAATACCTATCCAAACATTTACGTATCTGTACCTCCACTAATTTCTCAAATCCCAATACTTCAGGATTAAAAGGTGGCACATATGACAGGAGTTAGATGCCTCTGTACTGCCCACAGTTGTGGATGCCCCCTTTGTTCTTGTACACTGGCATATGGGTATGCTTATTTTCCAGTCATCTGAGATACACTTTTCTCTCCAGACTGCTATGAAAACCCTCAGGAGCAATTTCTGTCCTATCTCACCCAGCATCTTTATCAGGTTTGCTGTGACTTCATCTGAACCTGCTGCTTTCCTTTACTTCATTTTCCTTTGTGCTATTCTTACTTCTTCTAGGGGGGGTTCCTCTTCTTCTCCCATCATTGGCTGTGTCTGGGGCAGTACAGCTTCTGTGGGATTTTCTTCATTCAGAAGCTGGTGGAAGTACTCCTTCCATCTGCCTTTGATGTCCTGTAGACTGGTGAGCAGGTTGTTGCTGGCATCCCTTATGAAGGGTGTCTAACTATGTTCTTTATCTTTCTGTCTTTGCCTTACAGCCTGATATAGTTTCTCTGTGCCACCTACTGAGTCACTTTCCAGAAGCTGGTAGAGTGGTTCTGTTCTTTGCTATTGCAACTCCTTTCTTAGCTTCATTGTTAGCCAACCAGTATTCCTTCCTAGCCAGGTTGATCTATCTCCCACTTTTTCCTGGACTCCTTTTTTTTATGACTTCCTGGACTTTTGCATTCCACCACCAGCTTTCCTTATGTACATTATTTCCATACCTGGCTCGGCCATATATTAGTTCTGTAGTCCTCACATATGCTGTTTTGAGGCGCTGCCATTCTTCTTCAACTCCACTTATATCCTCCTCTTCGTGGGTGGCTAGAGCCCTGAGTAACTCCTTGAACTGTTGTACCTTTTCTTCAGTCAACTTCCAGGTCTTTAGCCTGATCTGTGCTGACCTTAGAGCCTTCTCTGACCACTGCTTGCAGCTGATTGTGGTAACCAGGGGTTTGTGCTGTGGGCTGACTGTTTCACCGGGGATGACTTTGCAATCAAGGATTCTACTCCAGTGCCCTTTCCTTACTAGGAGGAAGGCTGTTTTTCCTGAACCATGTGTTGGCTACAATCAAGCCATTTGTCAGACAGAAGAGAAATGGCCTCTGTTTCTTTATTCCTCTTGCCTCACCCATGTGGACCCAGGCAGTCCTGATATGTGCATTCAAGTCATCCAGTATCAACAAGTTGTCCTGCTTTATCTAGTAGGTCCTACAACTGCTGTCTGAATGCACTATTTTCCTGTTCATCACAAACCTGCCATGGGGCATAGGCTGAAATTATGAATACAGCCCTATCATTACACTGGAGGCTGATTGCCATGAATCTGACACTAATTCTGATGATATCCTTCACTGCCGTCTGAAGCTTCTCTCTCACCACAATTCCAACACAATTTATAGCCTGTCCTCCTCCTGAGTAGTAGACTCTAGATCCCAAGCCAAGTGACTTCACTGCACTGTCCTTCCATCTTGAATCTTGGATACATAGGATATCCGGCCTCCTCTGCATCATCATGTCCACTTCTGAACTGCATCCTGTCAATGAATCTGCATTGTGTAGCAATTCTCAGTTCATGTTTGGCAGGTTGATTGTTTTTATTTATGTCCAGCTTTCACTCAACAGAGCTATCCCAGGTAACCCAGGCTGGGCCGGCCAGTAGCTTATTGACTCCAGGCTGCTGGGCTTTATGGCGGACACACACTAGGGGTACATACATCCCTCCCACTGTTAGCATGGGTCCCTGGCGTAGGTCAGGTCCTCTACCTACTTATCACTGGTAACTACCCATTTATTTATTTATTTTACATTTGTTAACCGGTGGTGTCTGACTGAGCCAAAAAGGCCCTTTTTCAGCAGAGGCCTGAGGAGAAAAGCTCCACACAGAAAAATTACAGATACATTTAGTTATTTAGACATGATCAGTATACACACAAATTACAAAATACATGTCTTTACAGTGGTATGAGGCACATCAACAGTTACAGTGGAGAGAACAAACAACAAAATAATTTAAAAATAAAAGTAATTAATAGATTTGTGGTGTACAGCTGAAATTTGGAACATAGGTAGAGTACATACATAGTACACAGGTACAGTACATATATTGTAGATTAGCCAGTGTTTGTGAGTAAGATTGAAAACTATTATCAAGTACTCTAGGTTTAGTATGTGTACCTTATCAGCTTTCACTAGCCTGGGGAGCAGTCATGGCACTGCCAACTTTGCTTGAGATGTTGCCTAATGAGTTCTTTAAAGGAGGCTTTGGACAATGTGTTTTGAATGCTAGTGCTGACAGAGTTCCATTTTTTAGCCACTGAACTACTATATAGTGCATCTCCAAAGCTATTGTAGCTGTTGGTGACTTCTAGTAGTAGTTTGCTTGATGATCTAAGAGGCCTTTTGGCTGAGTGATGTACTAGGTTTTTGAGGGCAGGACACTTATTGGGGAGGTAATAGATCGAATGATAGAGGCAGAGCTGATTGTAGCCTAGGAGGTTGGGTAGTGCAAGCCAGTGGAGCTGTCTCAAAGCAGTGCATTGATGAGTTATATATGAGCAATTTGCAACAAAGCGGGCAATTCTGTTATAGCAGGCTTCCATTTTGCTTAGTTCAGTTTTGTTGAGATTAGTCAGAATGGGAGATGCGTAGACTAGGGTGGATAAAAGTTGGGAGCGAGCAATAGCTGATCTTGTGTTGTTGGTAAGAAATGGTTTGATACGGTAGAGTGATCCCAGATGTTCATCGTGCATACAGCTGCAGTAATCACAGATGGGTTTTCTGCCGTCGGGCGGGTCCTCGGTCGGCCGAATTCCAAAGTCTAGGTCCGGCGTCGGTTGTTGTCGCTTTCTTTCCTGACGTCAGTGAAGCAGGGGTATATAAGACACAGCCGACGCCATTTTCTTCTGTCTTTTTTGCCGCGCGGTGCCCGAAGCAGAAGCAGTTCGCAAGTGCCGGTCGGCCAGCTCCTGAATTCTGAAAAATTGGAAACCGAAGTCTTCATTAAAGCTAAGTACCCGTTGAAACTTTTCTTGCCTCAGACCGATGTCAGAAAAAGTTAACAATTGTATTTCTTGTGGGAAGCAAATACCGCATAAGGATTTCCATTCCCTCTGCATACCTTGTTTAGGCCCAGACCACGACGTCTCGGGCTGTCGCTTTTGCGCTACTTTCAATAAACGCACTATTAAGCGTCGGGCGGAGTTCGCCCAACACTTTTTTGGTACAGCCTTTGATTATAAAATGTTGTCGGAGACTCCGACTACCGTTTTGTCCCCACCGACACCACGCCAAAACCGGTTACACGTGGTCCGGTTCTCAGCGAGACGCCTATGCAGTCCCTGACTACCGACGACACTTCTTTGGCAGTGTCTTCTGTAACCGAGACCGCAGGTACCTCGGCCCAGGCCCAGACTACAACCACCGAAGCCACTGTGAGCGTTGAGCCTCCTAATGTGGACAGGTCCACTTCCACCCATGGTGTCTTTAGACCCTCATCTTCCTTTTCCATTAAGGCCTTTACTACGTCCAAATCAGCCAGGCATCCCAAGAGGCCTGTTGCACAGGGCCCATCTCCAGGCCCCATGCCTAAAAAGCAGATGCTTAAAATGGCTGAGGATTTAATTACTCTTATCAGGGGTTCCCAACCCCCTCCAGACAAGAGACCCAGAGTGGAGGAAGATTCTCCCTCTTCTGATCAGGGCTCCATTTTTTCAGAACATTCTGATGTAGAGGAACACTCTTACTCCCCTTTTGAAGATTCTGATGCAGAGCAGTCCATTCCTTCTGTATCTCCTCCTGAGGATTTTTCTTTTGGGGAAACCTTGCACACCTTGAGGGAACACTTCCATTGGGAAGGCCAAGACTTTTCTGATTCCAAGAAAAGACTTAGGGAATTTCTTTTGTTACCTCAACACAGATCTCTGGCGATACCTCCTGTCTTGGACATACTTGATGATGTTTATTTGGAGGCTTGCCTTAATCCGGATTCCCTGGCTCCTGCCCCAGTCAAGCCTGATAGGTACTACAGAGTTCCTAACTCTCACCATTTTCTTTACAAAAGCCATAATGCTGACCCTGAAACCATTTCTCAAGGCCCCAAGGGAATGAAGGCCTCTACTGCTAAGAATCCACTACCTTCCGAAAGAGAGTCAAGATCCTTAGAAAGGTGGGGAAAAAAGGTATATACCTCGGCCACCCTAGCCATGAGGGCCTTAAATTGTCAGTTTCATATGCTTAAATATCAGCAGTTTCTGTTATCACAATTAAGAAATAAAATGTCTCAACCTGAACAACCAGACTTGAAGGAGTTGCAGGATATGATGCATAGTGCAGAACAAGTGGGTAAACACACCTTACAATGTGGCTATGATGCCCTAGAGGCCTCAAGTAGAGCTGCTGTTACAGGATCAGTCATTCGTAGACATGCCTGGCTTAGGGAACAAATCTTGCCTGATCATGTGAAAGCTAAACTATTAGATGCTCCTTTACAAAAGGATGTGTTATTTGGTACTAATGCTGAGGAGATACTACGGAAAATGGAAGAAAAAGCCAAATCTATGCAAACTGTCAAAGCTTTTCTACAGGTTCAACCACCACGTTTTAGCAGAAATTGGCCTTCAAAAACTTGTCCTTTCCAGCCACGGACAAGCCCCAAAGAGGTAGATACAGGCACAAGGGGCAGAGGACAATCACAAGGATCATATAGAGGCAGGCAATGGCAAACTCCAGCACCAAGAGGTGGCAAAGACAGTGCACAACAATACAGGAAACAAACCCAATGACTTCCTCCTTTCCATGCCAAGCAAGTCTCAGCTGGCAGCACCCTTGGGAGGAAAGCTGGCATTATTTACAAGAAATTGGCATATTGTCACAACAGACAAATGGATCCTGGACGTTATAAACAGAGGCTTCAGATTTCATTTTCACACTCTTCCAAAAATGAGAGGCATGCCAAACCTGCCACACAATCAAAGGGCAGAGGCACCATTACAAATTTCAAAGCTCATAGACATGAAAGCTATTCAAGAGGTACCTACTCACGAGCAAGGTCAAGGTTTTTATTCCAGGCTATTTCTGGTACCAAGGAAAGGATCCGACTGGAGACCCATTTTGGACTTATCCATCCTAAACACATTCTTACTCGTACCAAAATTCAAGATGCTCACATTACAGCAGCTTCTTCCCATGCTGGGAAGGAGTTTTGGCTGGTAACATTGGACCTCAAGGAGGCATACCTGCATGTCCCAATCAGACAAAGCTGCAGAAGATACCTCAGATTTCTTGCAGGTTCAATACACTATCAATTCTCTGCATTGCCCTTTGGCTTATCTACTGCGCCCAGAGTATTCACGAAATGCCTGGCATCAGTAATTGCCTACTGCAGACTTCAAGGGATACAAATTTACCCTTATTTGGACGACTGCCTGATCCAAGCGGACAGCAAGCACATACTTCTGGAACATCTGGCTTATGTAACACAGTTGCGGCATTCTCTGGGATACACAATCAACAAAGAGAAATCCAGGTTAACACCATCTCAGAAAATAACTTTCCTGGGTGCCAACTTGGACACAAACACCCAGATGGCCTATCTTACGCCAGAAAAACAGGGGCAACTAACTCAATACTTCAAAATACTAGCAAATTGTACCAGGCTTACTGCAAGGAAAATCCTGCAGGCTCTGGGCTTCATGGCATCTTGCATTCTTTTAATCCCATGTGCAAAGTTGCATATGAGGAAACTTCAATGGTACCTAAAAAACCTTTGGTCTCAGCACAGCCACAGTTTGGAAACAATAATACTAATAATTCCATGTTTGCAAAAGGAATTTCTATGGTGGGCCCAAGCATGTCAAACAAACACAGGTCTCCCATTCTGCAAGCCTCAAGCAAATCAAGTCATCACAATAGACGCCTCAGATTACGCCTGGGGGGTGCACATGACAGACAGGTGCATTCAGGGCAAATGGTCCCAAAAGGAAAAGCACCTTCACATCAATCAAAAAGAAATGCTAGCAGTGATAAATGCAATTACAGCTTTCAAGGACTTCCTGCATCCAGGACAATTATTGATAAGAACAGACAACACCACAGTTATGTGGTACATAAACAAACAAGGAGGAACACATTCATACCCCCTGTGCAGACTAGCCATGACACTTTTGAACTTGGCTCTGGAATGGCAAATCGAACTTCAAGCACAGTACTTGCCAGGTTTGGAAAACACGCTGGCAGACAATCTAAGCAGAAATATGACAGATCCACACGAATGGAAGTTGCATCCTCAAGTGTTTACAAAGATAATCCAAGCGTGGGGGAGGCCAGACAGATCTCTTCGCCTCCCACAGGAATCATCAATTGGAAAAGTTTTGTTCAAGGACCTTTCATCCAAAGGCCTGGAGAGTGGACGCCCTTTCATTCAGTTGGACAGCATAGACAGTTTACGCTTTCCCACCTCTGCCTCTTCTGCCCAAGGTGCTCTTGAAAGCAAGAGCAGACAGACCGAAGATGATACTGATTGCTCCAGACTGGCCAAGACAACACTGGTACCCACTCCTGAGGAGCCTAACACATACTCCTCCCTGGTCCCTACCTCTAATGCCTCTTCTGCTGACTCAGCACAGCTACAAAACTCCTCACAGTCAGCTGAAAACACTCAATCTCGCTGCATGGAAAATTCCTTAACACCACAACAGACCTTACTCCCCAAAGAGGTGCAGGATGTCATTTTGGAGGCCAGAAGGCCATCTACTAGAAAGGCTTACTCCGCAAAATGGAAACGGTTTTGCTCTTGGAATGAGAAAAAAGGCCAGGACCCTAGAAAACTGAATTTGCCTCAGATATTACAGTATCTAGCTGAGCTGCTGAACAGTGGACTTTCATTTTCCTCCATAAAAATCCATGCCTCAGCCATTTCTGCAGAATTCAACACGGATCCACGCTTATTCTCTCACCCACTCTTAAGGCAGTTCCTCAGAGGGGCTAAGAATATAAGACCACCAAGGAAACAACCAATACCAGCCTGGGATCTTAATTACATTCTAGAAAAATTAACATTGCCTCCCTTTGAACCAGCTGCCTCAACAGATTTGCAATATTTGTCCTGGAAAACAGCTTTCCTTCTGGCCATTACCTCAGCTCATAGGGTTTCGGAACTACAAGCCCTCATGGCTGTGCAGCCCTTAATCATCTTCCATCAGGACAGGGTTTCCCTTCGAACCAACCCGTCATTTATGCCTAAAGTGGTATCCAGGGTAGCTTTAAATCAAGCCATACACTTACCTACCTTTTACCCCAATCCTCAAAACAAAGGGGAAAGGCTGCTGCACTCCTTAGACATCCATAGACAGCTACGTTATTATTTTGACAGAACAAAGCCTTTCAGGAAATCAGAACAACTTTTTGTGTCCTATGCTGTAGGAGCTCAAGGGAAGCCAGTTACCAAACAGACAAATTCAAAATGGATAGGCCACTGCATATGGTTTTTTTACTCCTATCATGGAAAATCTGTCCCTACAGGCACCAGATCCCACTCCACCAGGGCCACAGCTACCTCTACAGCCTTCCTCAGAGGAGTTCCTACCAAAGATATTTTGGAGGCAGCCACTTGGAGTTCTGTGCATACCTTCACAAAACACTACCACCTGCCTTTATATTCCAAAACTAGAGCAGGCTTTGCCACTGCTGTGTTGCAGGGCATTCTGGCTCATCCCAGTTCCACCTAGTGCCTACCACCCTGTGCGTAGCTTTGGGATTCTACCCATCTGTGATTACTGCAGCTGTATGCACGATGAACATAGTACAGTTTTGTACCTACCATAAATGTAGATGTTCGAGTGCTAATACAGCTGGAGTACAGTTTTCCCTCCCTCCTTCCCCTCTTGGTAAAGGCCTAGGGCCTAACCCCTCTTCATACAACCTGATTGGGTTATCCTTCTATGGTATATTTGCTTGCAATTACTGATTTTTGATTATAATGCATTTCATGTATATAAATATAATTTATGTATTGCCTTCCTACTGGGGGCACCTGGCATCTGGGGCAAGAAAGACTGAAGAAAATGGCGTCGGCTGTGTCTTATATACCCCTGCCTCACTGACGTCAGGAAAGAAAGTGACAACAACCGACGCCGGACCTAGACTTTGGAATTCGGCCGACCGAGGACCCGCCTGACGGCAGAAAACCCATCTGTGATTACTGCAGCTGTATTAGCACTCGAACATCTACATTTATGGTAGGTAGAAAACTGTACTTTTGGCATGTACTTTATTAATAGTTAAGTTGAGATGACTATCAACTTTAGGTGGGAGTCTATGGTTATTCCTATTAGCTTAGCCTGTGCCACTGGAGTGACTGGAGTAGCATTTGTGGAGTAGATAATGAATTGACTGTTATCAGTGTTTTTGTTTGAACTGGTTATAATCATAAGTTGAGTTTTCTTTGGATTGAGGATAAGTTGGGCTTTGGTAAGTTGGTTTTCAACGTCAGAGAATGCTAGCTGAGTTGTTTGCAGGAGGGTGGGAATGTTTTGTGCAGCACAGATTAAGGTAGTGTCATATGTATACTGAATGATAGATGCATGCTGTGTGGAGGTATGGAGGTAATTTGTGAAGATTGTGTAAATAGTAGTAGTCCTAAGATAGAACCCTGTGGGACTCCTATAGTTATGGGCAGCTGAGGAGAGAGAGAAGTTTTCCCATTTCACAGCTTGATACCTGTCAGTTAAGTAGCTTTGGAACCAGGTAAGAGTGGAATTTGATAGGTGATATTAGTTTAGTTTGTTTAGCTGGATTTGGTGCGAGACTGTGTCAAATGCTTTGCACGTATCCAAAAAAAGAGTTGACACCTGCAGGCCTTCGTTTTTGAGATGGTTTACTGTGTCTGTGAAGCAGAGGAGGGCTGTAGTGGTACTATGTGCAGGTCTGAAACCATGCTGTGTAGGTGAAAAGATGTTGCTGTCTAGGGATATTTTAGCACCTGGGTATGAATGCACTTTTCTAGGATTTTGGCCAAGGGGAGAGTAAAGCAATGGGTCTGTAGTTTTTATGTTCAGTGGAGGTCCCGCCTTTATGTATGGGTGTAACATAGGTTAATTTCCAGTGTTTGGGCATATAGTTTTCAACAATTGATCTGTTTATGAGAGTGGAGATTGGGATAGCAATAGCATCTTCTGTGAGTTTCAAGAAATAGCTGGGGAGTAGGTCGGCTGCTGTTGATGAGGTTTTTAGTTTGGAGAGCATGCTTTTGATTGAAGTGGTGGAAACTGTTTTGAGGGTAAAGCTTGTATTAGTGTTATTTGTGTTGGGGGGGATAGTGAGGAAGGAACTGTCCTGTGATACTAAGGATAGAATTGAGTTCACAAAGTGGGAGTTGAATTGTGTTTCGATGGAAACTTTAGTGTCAGGGGTGGTTGGTTTGGGGGTAGCCTTTTGGGTGGGTTTTAGTAGCTGGTTTACATTTTTCCAAAATGTTTGGGGGTTGTGTTGGTATTTAGTTTATAATGTCGTGTAGCAGGACTTTTTGTACAGCCTAATGCTTTTTTTTTCATGATTGCGCAGTGCTTGGTACTTTGTTAGGCTTTGTGTTTCTTTGTTTTTTTTTATAGTAAAGCCAGGCAGTGTTTCTGACTTGAGGATTTGTTTGGTTTCTTTACTGAGCCAGGGGTTTGTTGTGGTTCTAACCTTGCTTTTGCACAAGGTGTTGTAGAAATGTTTTGTTGAAATATGCAACAACCTGGTCAAGTGGGAGGGTTTGTAGGGGGGTCCAGTCACAGTTACAGAATAAAGTATTGAGGACCTCAGGAGAGAATTTTTTTTGTGTTTCTAGTGAATATATAGTTAGTTGTTTTGCATATGCTTGTTCTACTATGTATAAGGTATATTATGTTGTGGTAACTTAAGTTGTCTGGGAGACTTCCTGTGTGGGGGTACAATGTGGGGTTGTTAATTAGGACCCAGTCAAGGTTGGATTCCCTTTTAGATTTTTTTATCACATCTAGTTGGAATTTGGACTAGCTGCTGGTAGCCATGGTGATTTATTAGATTACATGGTGGTTCTGATATACAGGTGAACCAATCTAGGTTGAAATCCCCCAGAATATAAGGGTTTCTTGTGAGTATGTGGAAGAACACTAGGATAAGAAGTCTTCAAGACTAGTAGGTGTATTACCAGGTGGAATACAGATCACAATTGTGGTGATGACCTTTTTAGGGTGAAGTTGAAGTTGTGAGATAAGTATGTCCCAATTATTGGGGGAGGGGTAGGAGTTTGGTAATTGATGTACAGTTAAATTGGACTTAAACAGTAAGGCAGTTCCACTCCCTTTACGAAGTGGTCTGTCTTGTCTAATAATATTGTAGCCGGTAGGGAGAACTTCTGAGTTAGCTATGTTTTTATTTAGCCAGGTTTCTGTTAAAGCAACTATGTGTGGGGAGTAGTGTGCTATTGTGGCCTGGAGTTCAGCTATTTTATTTTTGATACTTCTAATATTAATGTTGTTGTTGTTGTTGTTGTGTCTTTTGGCTTTTCCCGGTTAGGGGTTAGCATTAAAAGATGGTTGGTTTTGCTGCTGTTGTTGATTTGCCCAGGGATGAAGATAGTGGGGGTGTTATGTTCTGACATTTGTGTTGGAACAGTTTGTGTTGGACAGTATGGATTTGGGTCTGGGTTGGGGTGGATATCCCCACTTATGGTGAGCCTGGTGCTAAAATGGTGATACAGATGTTGGAGTTTGGTGATGAGTGTGAGAAAGTATTGTATTTTTTTGGAGTAGGAATGAGAGCATATGTGTTTAGTTCTGAATTGGTCCGTTATGTAGTTCTTGAACAATTGTGGGCATATATTATTATAATGTGTGGTGTCTGTATAGGAGAGTGCATAATGTAGTGTTGTGCTACTAAGTTTAGGGATATTGCTAGATTGATAACTTGTGGTATTATAAAGAATTATGAGAAGACATACTAGACTTAGTTGTGTGATAGTCATGGTTATAAAGTTTAAGTTGGCTCTAGGTGGGGGTCTGGATAGGAATTATAGGGCTGCACCATATGTGGATGGGTAAGTAGTGTGGGTGATGTAAATAATGCCTAGTGGGAATGAGAGTGGTTGGGAGTATTTTCTGGTGGAGCAAGCTGGTGTGGTTTAATGTGATCTGACTTGAGGAGCTGTGGTTGGTGGAGGTGATGTGAGGGTGAGCTGTGGGTGTGGCTCTGATTACTATAAATGTAGAGGTAGTGGGGGCGAGAGGGAATAGGGGGCAGGGCAGGGGAGCAGAGAGAGCCCATGCCCACTTTGGTGACATTAGTCAACATGACCGAATCACCTAGAGCCATATTTTGCATCATTGAGTGGCTAGCGCTTCCATGGCGCACAATCTGTGATCCGTGTTCTCTTATCATGAGGATACTGTGCACCACTGTACATACCCAAAGCGGTTGGTCTGTATAGCTCTTCCTCCTATAGGGCATCATGTAGAGTCTATGAAATCTATGTTCAGTCATCGAATAAGAAATACATTGAACCTCTGTTCATTGAACATAAAACATTGAACATTCAATTCAGTGAACGTTAAATGTTAAGTTGTCTATCTTGCCTTCATTCTTGCTGGTTGGGTTCGAAGCCGATCCTCGGCTCGGACTCTGCCATCTTCAAAAGCTTGAGAGCTGCATACTGGCTCGAGGCCACCCCATATCCCATGATGCCTGATGCTAGATACCCAGATCTCGTTTGCCGCTTCTGCTGCGAGGTTGTCTTACTGGCTCAGGTCGTATATTTTCATTATTTTATCCATTTTTTGATAAAAATTATTAGGCTTGTTAGTGTAGATTGTTTATAGTAGTTAACCTTTCTCTATATATATACTTGTTGTATCTATAATTCTTTCTTGAACCTTCCCCTATCCCTTCAGAAAACTCGTTTTAGTTGAGAGTTTTCCCCTGCCCCCTTCACTTTAGGTAGCTGTTTAAGTTAGAGGCTAACCATTTTCCTTTTCTCTCTCTCTCTCTCTCTCTCTCTATCTATATATATATATATATATATATATATATATAAAAACTTTTTAGCTTTTACCTAGTTAGTTTTATTTAGCTTGTAAATAGAATATTGTCAGCATTCTTGGCTGTGTTTGGGTGTCTTAACTTAGTGTGTGTGGTAGTAGTTATTTCGTAGTTTTTTTGTGTACTGTCCTTGGTATTCTAAATTTTTTTCAGGGATGTTCAAGGATACCAAGGTGTTCGGATTCAAGAAGTGCAACTCATGCTGTCAGAAGATGTCTCTGACAGATGGTCACACTTCTTGTGTCTATTGTTTGGGCACCGTGCACCTGCAGGACCCTTGTTTGGTTTGCCATGCCTTCAGCCCAAGAGTCCTGCAGGAGCGTAAAAATAAGTTAATCCTACGGGGTTTACTTAAGCAGGATTCACCGGCTAAGGCTCAGCCCGTGAAGGCCTCTAAGCCACCTAAATCTTCGGCTCCCAGTTTGGAGCCGTCGATGGGTGAAGCTGTTCCTTCAGCCTCGGTTCTGGCCGGAACCGATTTACCTGTCTCCCAGTCGGTTCCGACTCTTCTTTCGGAGCCGTTGGGGAGTCGAAAGAGATCTAGGCCTCCCTCCGTGGAGTCTATACGCTCGGCTCTGAGGTCTCCTCTGCTCCAATTGGAGCACAGTCATTGAGCCCACTTTTCTCGGTCCTCAACACTATCAGATCATGACATGGAGAGAGTGGTCAGTAGGCTGTTAAAATCGCAGGCCCTAGCAAAAATGTTGTCCAGCCCCCTCATCAGGTGTCGGCTCTGTCCATGTCTGCAGTTATTCCTCCTCCGACTCATCCCTTGAGCTCGGAGCCGGAGTTCGTTGGGGTTCGAGTCGTGGAACCATCGGCACCAATACCTTCTCCTTCGGTTCAGTCTTCGGCTCCGATCACTTCCTTGGTACCATCCTTGGAAGGGTCGACTCCGAGGGGCCGAGTGGCATCGGACCCTTGTCTGACCCCGTTCTCCCCCTCGGAGCTTCGGCGCAGGTGAGCTTGGCTTCTACATCGGCTTTGGAGCCATCCCCCTTGGTGCGGAGAGGGATTCCGGTCTCTTTGGAACCGGAGCCTTCCGGCATCTGAGCAGGGATGCCTTCGAGGTCATGAGGAGTGTGCTGGCCCCTGAGTCAGCCCCACGATCATCCCCATCAGCTCCTTCCACTATGGTGCCTGCGTCTGCCTCTGCCTCTCCTCCAGACCCTAAGCGTGGGGAACCAATGCTCCAGGGCACCCCCTTGAGTGTATCTTCCTCTTCCGAGGCCTCCCTTGACCATTCAGAGGAGCCACCTCATAAGAAGAAATGCAAGAGGAAGCATGTTGACTCCTCTGAGTCTGTCACATCAGATACCGACTTAGAGGATTCGGAAGGGTCCCCGAGATCACCCACTGAAGATGTCTCCTTCTCAGACATCCTTGAGATTCTTAGGCAGAGGGGGAACTGGACTACCCTAAGCCCCTCCGAGGATGAGTCGGTATTCCTGGATGCGTTTGGATCCCGACCTTCCACCTCCTGGGTGTCTCCGCCTTTCGACCCACTGATGTCTGTGGTGGCTCTGAAGGCGTGGTCAGCTCCCTCCAGACACAGTGGAACCGACCCCCAGAAGACACGCTAAATTCATAACTGCACCACAGGATAAACAGTTTTTGACCAAATGTGTCCCTGTTGATGCCATGGTGGTAGTGGTGGCCACAAAGAAGGAGTTGGCTGAAACGTCTTCATCTGTCCATCCCCCTAACAAGGAGTCCAGGACGATGGACAGATATGGGAAGCGGATGTTCCCTTCAGCGACCTTTTCTATGAGGTCTCTGAATTATTTGTGCCACTTTACCCGCCTTCAAAGGGATCTCCTTTAAAGAGCTTGGAGATACCCTCCAAGATCCATCAGCTGAGGGGGCCCGGGCTAAGGCAGCCTCCCAGCTGGCGACTCTTAATTCAGTGGTGAACTCCCCCATGAGGCTAATTTCTTATGCAGCCGATGGTGCGAGTAGAGCCGCGGGCACAGGTCTTGCTCTAAGGAGACACGCTTGGATGCAGTTATGTAACTGTGCGTAACCTTTCAGAGTGTCTTTCACCAACACCCCTTTTGATAGTTCCTCTCTTTTTGGATCACAGGTGGACACCCTTACCAGGTGTGAGCAGGAAGGCAAGACTCTCTCTGCCATGGGAGTCCATTTTTCCACTCCTTCCAGACCATATCCCAAGGGTCAGAGGAGTGGAAAGATGTGGTTCCGGAAATCCCAGGGAGCCTTGCCGGACACACGTCGTGAGTTCCCATCCAGGGGCAGAGGAGGGAACAATAATAGATGCCTCCCTTGTGACAGAGGCGGTTCGCAAAACCAGGGCAGCAGAGAAGACTCTGAGAAGCCCTTCCAGCATCCCTGAAGGGTTGCCCGACTGCCCACCTCTGGAGGCAGTCGGGGGAAGATTATCTCTGTACCCAAGAGCCTGGCAAGACATAACACAAGACAAATGGGTACAGTCGGTTATATCCGGAGGCTACAGAATACCCTTTGTTCGCACTCCCGTAGTGTTAAACAAGTCCCTTCCAGATGTTCCACCCAATCTAAGGGATCAAGCAGTACAAGAAATTTCAGAACTGCTAAGAAAAAGGGCCATCCAGCAAGTCCCAGCAGACCAGCAAGGATCCGGAATTTACTCAAGGTTCTTTTTGGTACCAAAAAAGACAGGGGACTGGAGACCCATTCTGGATCTCAGCAGACTGAATAGGTCTGTACAAAGAACGAAGTTTCGGATGGTCACGCTACAGTCCATTATGCCCGTTCTGGGTCAGGACAATTGGATGTGCTCTATAGATCTTCAGGATGCGTACTACCACGTCAAAATGGACAGACGCTCTAGAAGATTCCTTCTCTTCTGGCTGGGAGCCAGCCATTACCAGTTCAGAGCTCTGCCCTTTGGTCTCACCACAGCCCCCAGGGTGTTCACCAAATGTATGGCAGTAGTTACCGCTCACCTGAGATGGCAAGGATTCCAGGTGTTTCCATATCTAGATGACTGGCTCCTTACTGCTACCACCAGGCATCACCTTCTGTGAGCCAGAGACTACATTATTGAGACTTACTCCAGACTAGGTATCTCAATAAATTTCAAAAAGTCTGCATTGTCATCCTGTCAGTCTATCACCTTTATAGGCACAAATTTAAATACAAAAGACATGTCAGCGAGCCTTCCACCAGACAGGGTATTAGTGATTCGTCAACATGTACAGGTCTTATTAGCATGCAAAAGAATTCAAGCCAGGTTCGTCCTCCAAACTCTGGGTCTCATGGCAGCAGCGATCATACTTGTTCCTCTAGCTCGTTTTCACATGAGGATTCTCCAGTGGCTGCTTTTCACCCAATGGTCCTTCCAGCAGCTTCCCATGTCTCACATGATTATGATCACAGAAGCATGCAAAAAGTGGTGGGTGGTCTCCACATCAGTGCCCCTAGGCAGACCATTTGTACCCCCCCAGTTGCTACGGTTACCACGGATGCTTCCCTGATTGGGTGTGGGGGGGGGGGCATTATCAGGGCAGGACAGTCCAAGGCACCTGGCAACCTCACGAGTACCACCTGCATATAAACATCTTGGAGATGAGGACTGTGCTTTGTGTTGCAAGCTCTTCAGGACTCTCTTCCTACCGGGACCATTGCAATTCAAACGGACAATATGTCAGTAGTGTGGTACATCAACAAGCAGGGCGGAACCAAGTCCTACTCCCTATGTCGAGAAGCACTCAGACTCTGGCAGTGGGCTTTCTTTTCCCAATGGTTTCTGATCACAACGCATATCCCTGGGAAGTCCAACGTCATAGCGGACAGGCTGAGCAGAGCAATTCTCATGCCTCACGAGTGGTCTCTGAATCAAATAGTTGCGGACCAAATATTCCGTAAATGGGGCCAGCCTTGCTGCGACCTTTTTGCCACCCCCTTCAACAGCAAGTGCAACAATTTCTTCTCTCTCTTTCCACTTCCCGGACATTCCCCCAGAGATGCTGTAGTCCACGAATGACCTCAGGGACTTCTTTATGCATTCCCTTTGTTTCCCCTTATTCCGAAACTGATATAGAAAGCTACCGTATTGGGCTGCAAAATGATCCTCATTGCTCCTTACTGGCCTCAACAAATATGGTTCCCATTCCTGCATCATCATCTTCTCGAGAAGCCCTGGACTCTGGACCTAGTTCCAGACCTTCTGATCCATCAGTCGGGTGGGCTGCACCAATACCTGCGATCTCTCCAGCTCACTGCTTAGTTGCTCCACTTCCAACCTTAGCCAGGCTTCCAGATATCTCCCCCTATGTCTGCGAAATTATTTTATCATCGCACAAGTCTACCACTAGAAAAACTTACGCTAGTAATGGAAACGTTTTTCTTCCTGGGCAGAGACTAAGAGTATAGATCCCTTTTCAGCCCCTATACACCACATTTTGGAATTTCTTGCAGAACTCTTTCATTCTGGGTCTGCTTCCTCTACAATTAGAGTTCAATTAGCTGCAATTTCAAATTTTCACATTGGCCTGTTGGGAAATAATATCATGTCGCATAAGCTATGTAGAGCCTTTCTCAAAGGGACCACTCTGTTCAGGCCTCCAGTGAGAGATCCTCCACCTCCATGGGATCTAAATTTGATTTTAGCTTCTCTAATATTGCCTCCCTTCGAACCTGCAGCATCTTGTTCCTTGAAGTTTTTATCTTGGAAAACTCTCTTTCTGGTAGCCATTACTTCAGCCAGGAGTGTTTCGGAACTTCAGGCTCTTTGTACCCGTCCTCCGTACCTAGTGTTCCACAATGATAGGGTTGCTCTCAGGACTAATCCTTCCTTCCTTCCTAAGGTCTCTTCAGAAAATAATTTGAATCAGTCCAAAGACCTTCTTGTGTTTTTCCCAACCACTCCAACAGGGTGGAATATAAATTGCATCAGTTAGATGTTCACAGGCAACTATGCTTTTACTTGAATAGAACTAAAGATATCAGGAAATTGGATCAACTTTTCCTTTCTTATGCTGAGGGTAAACAAGGTCTTCCAGTCTCAAAAGTAACCTTGTCCAGGTGGTTGACTTCTATCATCACATTTATCTATCAACTGAGGAATAAAGAATTACTTGTTAAACCAAAAGGTCACTCCACCAGAGCTTTAGCCACTTCTGTGGCCTTTCAGGCTAGGTTGCCCATGGAATCTATTTGTGCTGTGGCTATGTGGGCCGACCCACATACTTTCATTTTGCATTATAAGTTGGATGTGGTTTCCAGAAACAGAGCAGATTTTGGTTCCACTGTTAAGAGTTTGTTCCGATGAGCCACCCAGGAATTTAGGTGCTAGGGGCACTGTCCCAACCAGCAAGAATGAAGGCAAGATAGACCACTTAAAATAATGAAGTTATGTACCTACCATAACGTTCCATGTTAGTTGTCTTCTTCTCGCCTTCTTTCTTGCGTCCCACCCTCCATCCCCCTATCCTTGTAGACCGAGAAGAGTTCCTTATGGTTTTTCACTGGCTGAGTCTTCTCAGGCTTTTCCTTTCTGTCTATTAGTCTCTCTGGAGGTTTTATATATTCCAGGATAGGATCCTTTCCTTAGTCTGCAGTTAGACTTACCAAACGAGATCTGGGTATCTAGCGCCGTGCATCATGGGATATGGGGTTGGCCTTGAGCCAGTATGCAGCTCTCAAGCTTTTGAAGATGGCCGAGTCGAAGCCGAGGATCGGCTCCGAACCCAACCAGCAAGAAAGAAAGCGAGAAGACAACTAACATGGAACGTTATGGTAGGTACATAACTTCTTTTTTATCGAATATTTTACCCAGGGAACAGAGTTGGTTGACCAGCATTAGGAAATTTGCCCTTTTCCCTGCTGTAGTGCAATCCCTGAGTTGGTATATATAAGTAGGGGTGTCTGGAGGGTATATCTCTCCACTTGGGTGGGTTTGATATACTGCAGTGTGTATTTTGGTATGCACGTTGGTCCACTGTCTATTTTCTGGGGGTAAAATATTTATTGATTGAACGTTTGATGAATAGAGGTTCAGTGTATTTTTTATTCGATGACTGAACGTAGACCAAATCGATGCTGCTGCTAACAGTGCCATTCTTTGGTGAGTTTGAGATGGCAACACTACATGTTTTTTGGAGGTGGGAGGAACCCCACAGAGACACAGGGAGAACATGCAAACTCCAAACAGGCATTAGCTGGAGGTCAAGACTGAACCTTGTACCTTGTGCATGGGAGGCAAATACCTTAGTGATTATGCCAACTGGCCTCACAACACCCTAAAGGAAAATATTTATAGGAAGCTCTTAAGGTCATCTTTGCTTATTCACCTTCTTGCTGCTGCTTATATTCTGTAGCTTTCAGAATAATTTATTTCAGTACAGAACAATATATATTGCTACCAAAATAGATAAACATGTGTCTGTGCACTTCTATATCTGAATAATAATTGCATTATTTCTTTTGGAATATTTTATTACTGGCTTAGCCTACTCTTTGAGATGTTGAAATACAATATATTTTTACTTTACCAAGTTACTGCCGGCCCTACTAACAAAAGCTTCAGTTACACTGATAATAGTAAATTTACTACTAGTTGCAAAAATGCTTGACTTTTCTTTGGTTCTGAATGAATGTCTTACAGCTTTTTCTCTTTCACCTCCACCAGTGTTCTCTCAAGCAAGAAAACTTAATTTGCATCCTGGTTCTTATTTAGCAAGTGACAACTAAAAGTACCAAGTTTATCATCATTACCATCTGGGTTCAGGTTTTAAGTACTTCATTCTCAGATGTACTACTTGAGCTTGTGCTGCTTTATGGTGTTCTAACAGAAATCCTTCTGCAAGTTTAGTAGGGTGATGACAAATCAGAACTTTTTGTTAACTATAGCGTTCTTATTTACACAGTAGCTGTCTAAAGCAGTATAATCTTTCAGTGAGGAGTTTCATTACTTATTCATCTGTGATGACATTGGTCTGCACTTGAAGAGAAAACCCACTTATTTTACTACATGGAAACTCGCTCCCATTTAAAATACATTTTTGTACTGGTACATGTATTTGTATCACCTGTGTTTTGTATATAAACGTAGTAGTCATTTGCAGACAGTACATATCATGTTACTATTATTGTACAAAAAATCCTATAAATGTCTTTATAAAGGCAACAACATTTACTGCTTGGGAATCTACCCAAATATGATTTGCAGATGCAACCTCTTTTTTGTGTTAGCATTCATTTTTTGGAGAATATAAAATCTGACTTCAGTTCTCAGTGATTTGCCAGAAAACCACAATTTTTTTGAGGAACAGACTAAAAATATGAAGGAAAAATCTGAACATTCTGGGAAAATCAGCACAGTTGAGAGGTATGTTCTAAAGAAGGAAATAAAAGTAAATCTTCCACCCTTCCCACTCTCCTTACTCTATAAAGAATATCTTTCTGAATTTCTAATTTTTCTAAGATGTTTTTGATATAAATATTTGTCAAGGAGTTACATTCACCCATTTCCTCTAACTTCACAAACGTTTTGCATATGTGCATATTTGTTACGAAAAAGATCTTTATCCTGTATTTCGCGGAAATTTCTTATAGTGTCATTCTGTTCAATAAACATTGAGAGTGTTGTTTGCATTTTCTCTGCATAAGTGCTGATTCAGCATTGTATTTGCCCACACACCCAAACCTCCAGGAGACACAGGCTCAAGGAATTGAAAAGAGAGAGAGCAGTAGTGTGGGACGTATAGGGATGTCTTGCAGTACCTATATATCTATCTTTGATGGTACAAGGCCTGCACTTGCTCTAGGGTGATATGGACTATTACTAGAAAAATACAGATGAATAAATGGGATACTGATGTTTGGTAAATCCAGATGTAATGATTTACTGTTACAGTGACTTCTCAAAGATTTTCCCTTATGGTAAATACCTTACATAACTTTTCATTTCCCTTTGTTTTTGCTCTGGTCATGACCACTTTTAGTGCAAAGTTGCTGCCATTTGATCTCTCTCTCTTCTGCAACCAGAATGTTTAGGGCCAAAATAAAATAAGCAGAATATTTGCCAAGGTGCAAGTCATCGTGGTAAAGGGTTATTAGAAGAAGACCTTTGCGTATCCGCTTATATGGGAGATATCTTCTGATATCCTTTTGAGGCAGATCCTGGTAGTGCCTGTGGATTTGAGCCCTCCAGTAGTTACAGTCCATGGTTCTCCATACATTGGGAGAGGCCCTCCCTGCGTTCATTTCTCCTTTCACTTATGCAAAATGGACACTATCTGTCATAAGTTACTTTTGCCTGTGGAAAGGTCTCTGGAAGACATGTCATTAGCTGTCTAGCTAAGGTAATAAAGAAAGGTCCAAGCTTAGAGTGGGACTTAATAGTGGCCATGATCTTCCTAGTGCCCTTTGCATTCCTGAAATGGAAGTTAGATATTCAAGTTCTGAGAAAGAAGTATCTGTGAAGTAAACCCAGTGTGGTTCTCCCTATTTGTCCTGATGACTAAAAACCTAACACTGTGAACCCTGTTGGATATGCCTTCTAACTGCATTCATTATTTCACCATTTAGATTCAGTATGCTACTCAGTAACTTCTGGACTCAGGGCATTTGTCCTGATTGCAAGCACATTCTGATGTCTTCAGCAATCAGTTCTTTTCTGCCACTCCGAAAGATTGCATCTGGACCCTTACACAAATCAGTGAAAGTTTCGTTTTGATAGCTACTCCACAAAGTGTGCCTATGACCATCAGTTTATTACATGGGTTTAGATGATTGAGGCAATAGTAATAATGAAGGAGAGGCCGATCTAAACTTTTGTCAGTAAATAGCATAATGAAGATCAACGCATGGTTTGCCAAGAGACACTGTCACAAGACCACATACAAGAGTGGTTAGCTTGAAACAAGTTAATTTCTTCCTAGTAAAGAAGGGACACTGGGGTAAAATCAGAGATTGTAAATCATTCCCAGTGAAATGGTCGGCACTCAACATAAACCACTGGTAATGACACACATCTACAAGCAGTAGTCAGAGAAATAATGTCAACAGAGACTAGGCTAAAGACCTGGAAATTAACTGGAGTGAGTGCACAGAAGTTCAAAGGAATACTGTGGATGGTACCAGCTCAGAAAGCAGAGGAAATAGATGGAGCTGAAGAAAAATAGCAGCATCTTTAACCAGCATGTTTGTGGGCTATGCAGCCGATGTGCATCAAACCCATGTATGGAAATATGGTACATAAAGAAAGCTGGTAATGGAATGCAGAATCCCAAGATGCTATCAAGAGAAAGGAGTGCAGGAAGAGATGGAATACACAAAAGATGGACCAGGCTAAGAAAGAATACTGTTTCTCTAGATAAGAGAGCATTCACAATGATAAAGAACAAGGCATCAAAAAACTCTAATAGCCTCTTGAAAGTGATTCAGTAAGGTGGCAGAAGGAAGATCTAGCTGGTTGCAAGGGAATGAGAGAAAGATAAAGAATGTAGTCATCAGACACCATTGAAAAGGAATGTCACAACAGCCTGCTCACCAGTCATCAAGCAGCATCTGATTGAAGAAAAGCACACAGAAGGTGTGCTGCTACATGCATAGCCTAAGATGAAAGACAAATAAAAACCCACTCTAGAAGAAGTACAAAAAGCGATATAGAAAAATTGTTGGGAAACGGATTTCATATGAACTCACAGCATATACAGTCAAGATGTTAGGGGAGTTATGGGAGGAATGGCTTTTAGGGTACTTGTTGCAGTACTAGGAGAAAGGCATAGCCAAAATGACTGAGAACAAACATTCTAGTGCCAGTGTACAAGAGCAAAAGGGATATTCACAACTCTGGGCAATACAGATGTATTAAATTCTTGTCACATTGCATGAAAGTGCTGGAGAGGGTGATTGAGAAATAAATATGTTGAGTAGTAGAGAGTAAGATGGAAGATGAGCAGTTTGAGTATATATATCAGAATGTAGCATAGTCAACCTGATGCTTGCAGTAAAAACAGCTTGTGAAGAAGAAACTGGTGATAGGCAAAGAGTCCAACTGGGAATCTCTAGACTTGGGGAAAGCTTATGACAAGTTCCCAAGAAGGCTGATTTGGGCAGTCCCATGATGGTTCAATATCCCTGAAACATGGGTAAAATTGGTGCATGCTGTATAAAAAGACATACAAGTATGAACAGTATTCAGACTCAAAAGAGGGATTACCGGTGAGAGAGGATGTGTATCAGGGTTCAGTTGTGAGCCCACTCCTATACATACTGTTGATGGATGACATTAGCAAATAGGTTGGAGGGGACAGATCAACAAGGCTACTGTATTCAGGTGATATGGCACTGTAAACAGATGCTGACCAGGAACTTCATCAAATGATAGGGGACTGGAATACAAAACTAGCTGAAGGCACGTGGAATGAAACTGAGTACAGACATTTGTCATGACAGTAAATAGAGGAAATCAGATGAAGTTGAAAATTAACATAGAATGGGATCAAATGGTACAGGTTAACAGCCTCAGATATCTTAGAGGTCTGCTTAGGAAGAAGGGAAATATGAATAATGAGGTCAGAGGTGCTGCAAATACCAAAAAAAGCTGGAGTAAGGTGTATAAAACAATGATGTGAACAATGTTCCTGTACAGTGAAGGCAGAGCAGTTGAGGAAACTTGAGGGGATAAGATGAAGTGTTTGTGGGAGTAGTAGATGCACACTGTGGAAAAGACCAATAAATGAAGAATTCAGAGCAAAAGTCAAAGTGGTCCCAGTTAAAGATCAAGGAGAACAGATTTTTATTTATTTATTTTTATTTAATATGTGCTTATAGTATTTGTTTATAGTTGTAGATTATAGCAGTTTTGCCACGTGCAGGAAAGTGGAAGATAATTTGGTGAAGAGGTTTTAAGAAAGACATGATAAAGGCAAAAGGAAATGAAGATGTCCAGTGAAGATAGTTTGTGTGACAGATGATCTGAGACAGTCAGGTTTAATTGTCAAAGAAGGCATATGGTTTTTGGATAAGGAAGGCAGATACAGTTGCGAGTGAAGCATTTGCATTGGGTTTTGTGAAAAACTTGTGATTTAAAGCTGGAATGAAATTCTGAATATGAGTCAATGTTTTTTTTGTGTACTTCCAGTTCACACCCATGTAATTTATATCATGACATGTTTTATTTATTTATTTATTTAAATTATTGATTTATTTAACATTTGTTTACTGGGAAAGTCGAACTGGGACAGAGCCCATTTTCAGCCAAGGCCCGGGTAGAAACGCTCCAGAAGCATGTCTTATACAAATACTGTTAAGGACAAATACTGTTTTGCTTATAGTTACATCCCTTTTCCCTTTCCTTTTAGTGTCTTTCCAAACATTAATGACATGAAGTGGGGTATATGTTTTTCAGTTCTCCCTCAAGTTTAACAAAGTCAACAGAAGTCCAGTCCTTCCACTTTTTCTTGTAAAGCCATATTTCACAAATGTGCTTTGATGCTTTATAATCTTACATTTATTCAGTAATTTCAGTCTTGCTGGTCTTCCTGTTCATCTCCTTCTCCCAGCCTTAGACTCTGTTTCATGTCCATGGTACTCCCAATTCTTCTAGTTAACTCTTGTGCTTTTTTCTGTCTCTCATGCATTTTCCTTTAGAACATTGGAAAATATTTCACTGGCAAAGTCTCTCTATGAGCTTTATTAAAAATGAGAAGGAGAGTCCCCTTCTGTTAGATGGCTCACTTTTTTTGGATGAACTTTTGCATTTTCTCCTTAGCCTGTTCTGCATTAAAAATTACTTTGATTATCCATAAAAATATTCCGAAGACAGATACAGCACCTTGAATTGCACACCCGCCTCTTGACATTCACCAATTGCTGGGATAAATTTGCTGCTCTTCTGCCTGATGTAAAGTGAATAATAATTTCCATAAACATTCTACTGTCTCCAATTTTTTTTTTTTTTTTACTTTGCCTTATGCCACAGTTTTGTCATGATAATTTCTTTCTGCTGGTAAGATTTCATCTTTACAAATACAGATCTTTTGTGCTTGCTCATGAACAGATTTGGAGCATACACACGATATGCCCTTTCAATTAACAAATCCTTCTGTGGAATACCAGTCCAGTTGCTTATGTGTGTGCTCTCACAAAATTAGTACAGCTTGTTCCTTCTAGTTTCTCTGGTACAGCAGGAAATCTCATGTTTTCCCTATGTGCTCTGTCCTCTAGCGCTACCATTTTTTAAACAGCTATTCTTGAGCCAATCACATACTCAGCCAGCTTTTTTATTTCAACTTCTGTTTTTTTGCAGTTTTATCAGTTCACCTGAATAGCTGTTTACAGCTTCTTCCATTTTTTCCAGCCATTTGTTATTTAGGTTGATATACTCCAGTGCTTTGACATGTGTTAATGGGCGTACCTTCGTTGAAGGTTGTGCATCAGGGCTGGCAACTCGACATGTAAAAATCTACTGCCAATCATTAGCAGACCGGAGTTCCGCTGTGATGACCCCTAACCGGGAAAAGCCGAAAGACACAACAACAACTCCAATGCTTTGTTTATTTTAATATGCTCAGACCACATTTGATTTATTTTATTCCTGTAGAGTACTGGAAGCTATGTCTTGCACCATAGCTGGAGCTTGAACTGCTTTTTGCTGAACAGCTGCAAGATTCTTCCTAGTCAGTGATTTCTCGTCATCTTTTCTATTTGATTTTCTTTTAGGCTCTCTTAGTTTCTTCTTTGCTGGAATCCAGGCAGTGCGCTTACTAGCCAGTAACTGGATTTACTAAAACTGGCAGAGTTACATACCCTCATCTCTCGTTTCTTTTTTCACACTAGGAGAGCTGAAATTAAGCTGTTGCTCAGTGTGCAGCTATCTTGGAAGTCCTGACCTACAGATTCTGTTGAAGTTTGAAATGTAGTTAGATTCATCTTGAAGGCTGAAACCTTTATAGGCAATCCATGCTCCTCATGTGCAAGCAGTATACTCATTCCAGGTGTCCTTCTACCATCAAAGAAGAGAAGAGAATAAATCTTCCAAGACCAGAACAGTAGCTTACTTATTTTTCTTTAGTTTTATCAGTGGGAAATTAGAAATTTATGTTTTGTCAAGTCAGAGACTAAGATATTTGAAAAACTGTGTTGTTTCCGGTGACTGATTATTATCTATGATGAGTTAGTTTCTTGGGATTAAGGCCAAGTTTTTGCTTTGTACTGGATATCCATAACCTTTGTTTTTCCTTGTATTCAGATGTAACTTCATGATTTGTAACCAGTCATCTGCAATTTTAAGGTATAATTTTATCTGGCTTTGTATATTGAAGTTTGGAGGGGGGGGTCTACATCTGTAAATACCCATGCTGTCAGTGTAGACCGATATTTTTCAACCTTTCTGTGGTGGAGGAACCCTACAGAAGCCATGACAGTAATGAAACAACTCCATCCATGACAGCTTGTATGACTGGTCACTTTGGTGGAGTTGCCCACATATTTAATTACTGCTGATTGTTAATAGTCTAATAACAATGCAAGTTAATGGTCATGTCATGTATATCGCTATAACTTATAATGTTCAGTGCGTAGATCAATGTTACAGTAGCCTAAGCTATTTGAGTCTTACCCTTCTGTGGCCAGTCAGCTTCTAAAGCTACAAGGTGCCTCTGTTTGCTCTAACTGAGAAGAGCTTGAGCAGAGCTCTGTATAAAGACCACTGGAGTGCAAAATCTTCAGAGCCTTTATTCCTGCTGAAAAACCTACTTTCAGCATGCTTTGTGAAACTCTTGGTCATCAAATGGTCCTTCAAAGCTGAGCAGATAAGTCCCCTGTTAGGAATAATCTTACACTAATTTTATTTTTCTGAGAAAAAAATATGTTTTTCTGACTGAAATATGTGGTCTAGCTGGGATACTTATTGTTTTTTAGACTTTAATGGCATATGTGTGGGAATGCATGTATAAATGCTTATGTGAACACTTTGTGTGAAAAGTTCTATTCTTTTGCCAGAATTTTTACTTAGGTTTTGTGTATTTTAGCATATACTGGTAGCTCAGGGTCTTTAAGCCTTTGCTCTTCTTAGAAATGAACTTCTGGGGTCTTCTAGTTGTTTGGTATTTCTAGTGAACTACATACTGAAGGGCATTTTACTCAATAACTGACCTAATCAAAGTTTGAGATAAGGGAATAATTATCTCTCTAGATCTGGATGATACTCCCTTGGCAATTAGCTGCACTGTGTAGAAAAGTTTTCTGGCTACTGCTATCACATGATCAGAAAATACTTTTATGTGTGTACTAGTAACTTCACCTTCCCTGCATACATTCATAGCTTATCAGAAGTCATATCTGCTTACCTTAAAAGCTTACTGCTTGTTGTCTCTTATTAGAGATTGATGCAGCTCACCAGATTCACAATCTTTGATTCTCTTTTTCTGTTTAATAACATATCTACAAATAGTCCAGATAAACCTTATCCTTTTGGGAAGAATAAATGTCTAGTAAATAGCAAAATACTTCAGGGCTATAGATAAATAGTGAATTGTGTAAGTGCTACTGGTATTTCTTTTTCCTTATCAAGAAATGTAAAATATTTAAATGTTTTCATGGCTTTTCTAGAAAAATAGCACCATGCTAAAACAGAGATAATTGATTTCAGTTAAAAATGTGACAGGATGAGTAAACATTAATTTTGTCTTTCAGCAGAACATGCGGAAAGTTTTATTAAGCTGAATTAAATGGAATGTGTCATAAAAATTGTGGCATTTGCCTCCAAAATGTATAAAATGCATAGAATATGAGAAATGTGAATTGTGCTGAATATGTATAACTACTTTCAGTGGAAAATGTAGCAGGACTGTTAGAAACTGAAGGTAAATCTGCTTATAAGTAGTGCACTTATTTATAGTGCCTAAATGTGCAAATAATGCATTACTGCAATTGGACTCCTGTTGTTCCATTCCCAAGTCAGAAATTCTGGAAACAAGAAAGGCAGCTTTGGAATTTAAGATAAACAGAATGCTTCTGTGCGCCATTTGCTTAAAACATATATCCGGTGTTTTCTTAATGCAGTTTTTATAACTGATTGTTTATTTGATTTTTCAAAGTACATTGCTTATTTTTATTTATTTCAAGTAAATAACAGTTTTAAATACTTCTGGCTGGTGATTTATTAATCCATAGAAGGGTAGTTTCTAAACTGGGTGATTTCTCAGCTAGTGGCATTCACCTTTTAAAAAGCTACTACTCAGTCTTTTGTTACATTATCAGTTTAACATTTGGCTTATTTTAAGGATAAAGAATAATATTCTTGATGTCCTAGTGTGGTCTAGATGGTGGCAACTTTACTGGAAAATATTGTTTCTGTAAATGTGCACAAATAATCATCTGATTCAGCATATGGTTGTCAGATGCGGTCGGATCCAACCTCGGCACCTTATACAGTAGTATTGGATCCGAGAACTCTGACTCCTTTCCTACTCACAATTCCCCTCTCCTGCCTTAATTACGTCAGATCTCATTTGCCACCTACCTAATCAGAAGTGTTGACAGACAGCTCCATCTCGTTTTCATGATAAGTGAAGATTTTGTTACTCCCTGTAGCTCGTAGATAGGATTTTTTAGACATAAGATAGTTTTAATGTTACTGTTTTCTATTTAGGGTAGCTTTTAAAGTTAGTATAGAATTTTCTAATACCTTTACTGTTTTTAGTGTGTTAGCTTAGTCTTAGAGTTAGTTTTATGTAGATATACTTACAAATATAGTAATCTTATATTTCCATTTTAATATAGATACCAATCATTTTCTCCTGGTGACGAAAAAAGTCTAATGGGTTTAAAAAGTGTTCCTCCTGTTGGCATAAGGACCTGCCTCAATACCCACATTCTGTGTGTGTCTAATCTTTGGGGCCGTCCGTCTTGCAGGACACCTGCAGTATTTGTTGCTTTCAGCACAAGGGCTCCTTCCCCCTCAGATATGGTCTAAGATGTCTTCAGATCCAAATGCACCTTCTCCCTCTCCTTTCACTTACTAGAAAAGGGAAAAAGAGAGACAAAGACTGAGGGGGAAAAAGAGGAGAGCTAGAAAGACAGAGACAAACCAAAGAACAAACATAAGGAAAAACAGTCAGAAAAAAGACAAGAAGAATGACTCAACAAACATAAGAAAAGGTCTCAAAATCAGTCTGCTATTTTGGGTTCGGCACCTAAGATATCAAGGCAGTTGGGTCCTACTGCATCTGTGATCTGAACTCCCTTCCTGAAAACTTCTTTTTCTCAGGGGCCAATTAGCCCTAGTCTTCACTCCCTGATTTTTCAATAGCTTCCATTGAGGCCTACATCATTAGCTTCCTCTTTGAGGTCTGGTTGGCCCACTAGAAGCCTTACTGAATTGGGTATTGAATGTATGATGAAGAAGTTTGAGGACATAGATTCAGCTGGGAGTACTCCCACATCCACCCCCAAAGAGAGGACTGGGATCAAATCCTTCAACATTGACCGTGCTACTTTTGACGCCGTCTTTCTTCTTGGAGCAGAAGTATATGGGATCCAACCCCCCGCCTTCATACCAGCTTTGGATCCGATAGCCATGGATACTTTGGCTTTGACTTCTTCCCTCACTTTTTTGATGTCATTGCACTCAGGTCGAGTAGACTTATGGAGCCAGAGCATTGGAGTCAGGGACCTGACAGTGGAGCTGACTTCAAGGTTTTGAGTTATCCGTACTGCTCATTACTTCTTCCCTTGATAGCTCAGTTCTGAGGTCCTCCTCAGAGCCATCTGCCTTTGGAGTCAAGAAGGCTACCAGTTAAGTTGTAATGGGTAGTAGCTCTCTGCTCCATTGGCTGAATTGGCTTCCAAGACTGTGGAGAAGGCTATGGCTGGACCAAGAAGATTGGTACATGCACAGAGATTGGATCCCTCATGACTCCCACTGGAGTGATTTGCAAGTGTAAGCACATTATCTTCTCTTCTGAGTGCATCACTGAGGACACTAACGTAGATGATGGAGAAGGCTCCCCAAGGTCCCCATCATGCCTCACGACACCTGCTTTGGAGACATTCTGGAATTTATGCAACTGAGTGGAGAATGTTACACCAAAACTTCTTCATTTGAGGAGTTAGTGTTTCTTGAAGCTTTTGATTCCAGCCCTTCAACATCATAGATAGTCCCACCTTTCTGACCCCCTTGCTTGAGCTCATTACCAAGAAAACTTGGAAGGAGCCTGATATGGCAGAGCCTATCCCAAAAAGCTAGATAAGATTCTAGTTGTCCCAAAAGACAGAAGAACATTGGGCTAAGGGTCCCCCTGTAGATGCCATGGTGGTAGCAGCAGCCACAAAAAAGTAACTGTCCAAAGAAAGTTCCTCTGTCCATCCCCCAAAAAGGAAGTTGAGGATGTTGGACAGACTAGGGCAATGATCATGCGCTTCAGTGACATTTGCACTCTGAATGCTGAACTGTCTAACAAACCTGACACAGTCCCAAAGGGACTTAATCAAGCAGCTTTGAAAGTCCATGTGAGATAGCTTACCTACCGATGTCAAAAATACAGTGGATACCCAAATGTCTGCTCTACAGTCATCCTCAGTCGTGACCATGACACTGTTATCTAATGCAGCAGATGGTACAGCAAGGGCAGCTGGCCTAGGTATTGCCATGTGACATCATTCCTGGATGTGGATTTGTGATTTCGTGGAAAGCTTTAAGTCATCCTTCATTAATGCCCCTGTGATGGTAGAGCATGGCAGCTGGCACAGGTATTACCATACAACATCATGCCTGAATGTGGATTTGCGATTTTGTGGAAAGCTTTAAGACGCCCTTCATTAATACCCCCTATGATGGTTACATGGTGTTTGGACCAAAGGTTTAGGAAATGCTTGCTGGGAGTAAACAGGATGGTAAGACGTTGTCTGTTGTAGGGATCCATTTTTCTACTCCTCAAAGATCATTTTCCAGGAATCAAACAGGAGGAAGGAAAATGTGGTTCAAGAAATGCCAAGATTTTCACAGGACACACCTGGAGACAGGCCTCTTGAAGCAGAGGAGTAGGCAGCTCCATTGGACATCATCCACAAGGCAGAGTTGGTCTGCAAAATCAAGTTTCCATGAGCCTATCATAGAGAAACCTTATTAGCATTCCTGAATGTTTGCCTGACTGCTGCACTATGGAGACAGTCGGGGGATGCTTCTCCTTGCGCTTTCTAGCCTCGTAAACAATATCTTCTGATCCGTGGGTGCTAAGGATCATCACCAGAGGATATACAGTACCCTTTTTAGAATCCTGAAAAGCAAAACAAAAGATTCATGATACTCCACCCAATCAAATTGAATTTGCAGCAATGAAGCTTTTAAAATTGCTGGACAAAAGAGTCATCCAGACTTTCCTCCAAGACCACCTAGGATCCATTGTCTATTCAAGGTTCTTTTTAGTTCAAAAAAGACAAGGAGACCTCAGACCAATATTGGATCTCGGCAATCTAAATCAATATTTGAAGCAGGCAAAATTCTGGGTAGTCATGGTACAGCCCGTTTTACCTATGCTGAGGAAGGATGGTTGGCTGTGCTGTATCAGTCTCCAGGACGCCTAATATCATATCAAGATCCAGTGGCATTCCATGGGATTCCCCCATTTCTGGCTGGAAGCCAATCACTATCAATTCAGCGTGCTGCCATTCAGTTTCACCACAACCATCCCAGATTTTGACCAAGATAATGGGTCTCATCGCAGCTTACTTCCAGCTACAAGGGATCCAGTTCTTCCCATATTTATATGATTGGCTTCTAACTGCTACCTCCAAGAATGTAATATTACATCATCAGTCAGCCCTTTTATCCCTAGCAACTCAATTGGATATTTCAATAAACTTCAACAAAAGCAAGCTGTCAGAGCATAGAATTCATAAGCTACCACGTAGACGCAGTGCATCAGATAGCAAAACTTTCCCTTACACAAATCAAATCCTTAAGGTCTGTAGCCCTCCCAAGTGCTAAAACTCTCTTGGGCTTAAGCATGACTCATTCTATTACTCTTAGGACTAATGGTCTCTTCTATAACTCTGATTACTTTCGCCAGATTTCACATGAGAGTTCTATAGTGGACACTGGCTGTACAGTGGTCACAAAAACTCTAACCTCATTACAACAGATTTCACCTGACTCAGGTTTGCAGAGATCGTATTTAGTGGTGGATTTCTTCCAGGACAGTTTTTAAGGGCAGATCCTTCTATCCCCATACTCCCAAGGCCATGGTTACTATGGATGCCTCCCTTCTAAAGTGGGGAGGCATTTTGAAGGAAAGACAAGGAATGTGGCCATCAACAGAAGCCAGACTTACATCAGTGTCTTGGAGTTGAGGGTGGTCCTCCTAACATTATAGTATTTCAGGACTTCATAAGTAGTCTCTAAGAGAGTAGTGGCAACAGAGATTTTCAGCTGCTGGGGCCAACCTTGCTGCAGCCTCTTTATATCATACCTCAGCAACAAATGCAGTGGTTAGTTCACCCTCATCCTATCACAGAGACCGTCATCGAGAGATGCTGTAGTCCATTTATGGCATCCAGGTCTCCTTCACCCCTTTCCACCAATTCCCCTCATTACCAAGATCATTCAGAAAGCCATGGAATGTGAAACCAGGATAATTCTTATTGCCCCCTTTTGGTCTCGGCAGGTATGGTTCCCCTTTCTTTGCCTCATATTCTGAACCCACCTTGGGTTCTGGATCCCATCCAGGTAACCTCTACCAGATGTTCAGACCCTAAAACTAAGTGCATGTTTCTCCAATTTTAACAATTGCCTGAGATGCCTGGCTTTCTGCACCAGTAGTCCATATAATCCCTTCCTCTCAAAGAGACTCAACCAAGAAGATTTACAAAAGTAAATGGAAACATTTTTCTATATATTTTTCTTCAGCCCCTTTACCTGACATTTTGGAGTTTCTATCTGATTTGTTTACAGCAGGCTCTAAGTTATTCTTCAGTTAAAGTCCAAGTATCTGCCATTTCAAATTTTCACTTAGGACATAATGATACATCCATCGCTTCTCTTAAATTAAAGTGACCAAGGCTTTCCTTAGAGGAACATTTTTATTGAGACTCGCAGTTCATGATCAGTCCCTCCTTAGGATATTACAATTGTGCTTCAGTCACTAATCTAAAAACCCTTTGAGCCTGCAGCTCCAGCAGATTTAAAGATTCTTTCATAGAAAACCATGTTCTTGGTTGCTATTACTTCAGCAAAGCATGTGCTGGAATTACAAACACTTTCATGCAAACCCACATTCCCTGTTTTTCACAAGAACAGTGTCATTGAGGACAAACCCCTCTTTTCTTTCCAGAGTAGCTTCAGAATTTAACTTGAACCAACAGATTGATCTGCCAGTTTTCTTACCAAACTTTGCTAACTAAGGAGAACATACTCTACGTACTTCAAATGTCCATAGACAACTTAGGTTCTGTCTACATTGCACTGAAGGTTTCAGAAAGTCAAACAAAACTTGGACAACGTGTGGCTAAAGTAACTCTGTCAAAATGGCTAAGTAGTCTGCATTTCATTTGTTTATAAGTCAAAATGTTTGTCCTTACAATCAAAGCCTAAGGCTCATTCTACCAAAGCAGTGCCAACTTCAACAGCATTTGCTAAAAGAGTACCTGTCGGTGACATATGTGCTGCAGAGACTTGGTCTTCAGCTTATACTTTTGTATCATTATAAGTTAGATGTGCAATCTAGGATTTACACATCTTTTGGCACTGTCATATTCAGGAATGTCCTTCCCTGAGTCCACCCAGGTTCCTGTTGGGTAGCTTGGGAATCTGTCCCACTTGTTTTTGGATGAAAATAGACATTGAATATGAAAGTTATGTACTTAGCATAATGATAGATCTGCATTGTCTTATTTTCATCTGATTCAACTCTACTCCCTCCTTACCCCTTCCAAGTTGTCAGGTATTCTTTCTTGGGATCATCCAGTCCTTGTGTGGGCCATGTCTGACCTTTGCACCTCTTAGCTTATATAGTGGTTTTCCTTTTCTCCTTTATTATTTCCTACATAATTTATCACCAATTGAAGGCAGCCAGCCAGCAAACTTGATTTGAGGTAATTCAAGCAGAAGAGGGGAATTATGGATAGGGGAGGAGTCATAACTCTCAGATCCAATGCTGTTGTATAAGGTGTCGTTGAAATGGATCAGAATAAGACAGCATGGATCTGTTGTTATATTAAGTACATAACATTTGTTTACTTTTGGTAAAGATTGCACTGGAGCACTGAAGTTTCATGTGGAGATGGGTGAGATCTGTCAGGGGGAGGGCAGTGATTATAACATTGCCCTGCAAATAATCACTGTAAAGTTTATTCAGTTGTGGCTGGTGTAAGCTGTTACCCAAGACAGCACTGCACATTTACTGCACCTTGTTAGTGTCAATCACTTCTCCTATATTAATTGGCAGCTTTGATGCAGATCATGTGACCATTGCCTCTGTTGCTCACATATTACATCAGTGACATCAGGAGGGAGTATGCGTGTTAGTATGACCTATAAATTGGATTTACAGCAGTGTGACTGCATTTAAACTGAATTTGGATAGCATGCAAAGAGGTTTTTGTGCAGCATTGCAGCCATAAGAGAAGTCTACGGCAGTATGATTTGCATATAAGTTACTTTATTTTTAAGCAGAATAGTGAGGAAACAGGCAAGTCTGAGGTCTGTAGAGTATGAAAAAAGTCAGTATCACAACTGATTAAATAATGCAAAAGGAATCCAATGTGAACATATGTTCAAGGATGAGATGAAATTGTGTTAAGTGAAAGTCTGCGCACTGTAACTGCAGAGCATGAAGTAAAGCAATACGGGCCATTTCTAGATACTTTCAGATGGCAGTGTGAACTGAAACAAAAATGGAGTTAGAACTGGAAGCGTAATGCCTTGAAACAGCTGAGGGAATGAATGAACTTGAAATGCAAAAAGGCTGAAAGCAGCATGAGAACAGAGATAGGCAGTGGCTGTAGTAAGGGCAAGGAGTCAGAAAAAATGAGAAAAGCAATGCTGCGTGAGAGGGCGCTGCTGAAAGTATGCCAAGGCCATATGAGGAACAGGGTTAAAAACTGAGCCCTGGAAGCCAATAGCAGTGCTAAATTGTATTCTCAGTATAAAGAGGTACCTTTTAAGATTACTCCTGAAGCTTATGAAAAAAGTTTAGCAAAACAATATTGAAGTGTTGGGAGACCTTAAGATTAAGGAGAAAACATTCAGTACTTTGTGCTGAAGTGCATAAGAATCTGGTTAACAAAATGGGAGTATAAAACTACTGAAGAAGATGACAAAAGGATTACTTTTGTTTAGCTGGCAAGGCATACCTGCACATGAAAGGGGCTCTCAGCACAAGACAGGCATAAAGGATCCCATGGTGCAATTCTGTGTCTTCACAGAACCTTCATAGCAGGTTCCAAAGGCAAAGGGAGAAAACCTGAGTAAGACACACACCGAGGTCTTGGGATAAGATGTTTGTACTAGATGTTTCCATTGTAACTACATGGGGAGTGTATGGTGCAAGTGTCCTTGTTGAAAGGGTGAAGATGAACAGCCATGTGGTGAAGCCAGCAAAGGTAGCACCATAGCAGTGGTGGGTGTTTTGAAATTGCAGCTGCTTCAGCTTATCATCAAGGCCTGTACCAAATCCTGGTAGAGGGTAAAGAAGCCATTGCTAAGAGATACTGCATCAGACTTGGCAGTTGTTAAGCCTACAATTGTCAAAGAGCAATTGTTAAGCCTACAATTGTTAGAGAGTAACATAATTTGCTTAGGCAGTCGTTTATAATTAGGATCATGCAGGGACTTCTTTTCGGGTAGCATTAGCCAGGGGACATTTGGAATACGAATGAGGGCAGGGAAATTGGTAAGTAAATGTGTTTGAGGATAGCCAGGAAGTTGATGTAATAAGAAATGCAGTTGACAGTACAGTGTCATGCATACATGCTAGTGCATGTTGCCAGAAGTGGAGACAGTCACATGGGTGGTGGTATCTCGGGAAGACCTAGCCAATGGCCACACCTCGAACAGAGACTGTTGATGTTGCTACTTCAGGGAAGGAGGTTCTAATAGGGAGCATGAATTTGACTTGCATCTGTAAGAAGGTGTCTCCATATCTTCTCTTTGCATGAAGTAAGGCATCCTAAGAATTTACAGATCCGATATTGTCTTATCCATCTGGTGTCAACCTGTGGATTATCGGAACCATTTCAGATCTAAAGCTGGCCATATTCTGAATCTTCCCAAGCAAAGTCAGAGGTGTCTTTGGTGACTGACTGCTTTGTGGCAGGGAGAGAGAATGGGAGACCTGGGTGTAACTCATTCACTCCAATGGAACTCAGGAAGTTTGCACTGGAACTTACGGTGGGCAGAGCCTAAACCTTTTGACAGAATCAAATTATGTCCACCCATTTCAAGCAAATGTTCATACCTCTGGAACCATAGGGGTTAGGAAAGAACTGTAAATGGCAAACTCTTCAGCCAAACTATTTTTATAGTGGTAGCATTCTTTAGATTCTAGGTCTTAAAACTGAATTTTATAACGCACAGTAAACACAGTAACTACTACATTTGTAATATTTTGCAAACAACGTATATCTCAGCAACCACTCAAGTTGCACACATACTGTTAGCAGCATTTTATTCATCGAGGCTGAGAGCTTTCATGTGACTCTAAGTAGTTCTGTCTATGTTACTTGGTTGTTGAGATATTTAGAAAAAATATGAAAATTATATCTACATAAATTAATATCATAAAAACAACTGTTAATATATATTTACCTACATTAGACAGCGGACAAATATTAATGCAGTTCAGTTTGTCAATGTGTAACCATTGAGATGAAATCTTTTAAAACCCTGTACAATGCCTGGTTTTGGAATTATTGATGCAAATATGAACAAGCGATATTTGACACATAGAGGTGTCAGTAGGAGTTAACTGCAGATGCACCTGGAAGCATCACTCGGATGTAATGAGTTAAGGAAATTTACCATCTCCATCAAGTGATTAGGTTCATAGGCTGGTACTAGGCTAGCAGCCCTAGGGCCTATACAAGCCTAGCCATAACAATTCCCTGGCTATTTCTTCCCACATTATTTACTTCCCTGGATCCCTGTCTAGCAGGGCGACTGACATGATCCCCGGGGTGAATTTCCTTTCTCCCATCTAATCGTCAAGGTTCCTTTTAAAGAGGGCCAAAGAGGCACTCTGCTTGACATGTATGGGCAATCTATTCCAGAGTCTGGGGTGTCTCTGGGTCAGGAACCTATCCCTCCAGCATGTTTTGTTTATTGTGATGACAAGGTTTAGATCCCTGGAGCATGTGGCTCTGAGGGATTGTGATTTCTTTAAGTGTAGCATGTCCAACAACTATGGGTTTGACATGGCCTTGTATGTTAAGCAGAGATCGCCTCTGAGTAGACGATATGCGACAGAGTATAGCTGGAGTTTTTTAAGGTGGTCAGCGTAGGGCATCTGCTTTAGACCTGTGATTCTTTTAGTGAGGTATTTCTGTGGCCTTTTCAGTTGTTGCAGATGTCTTGAGAGGTACATACCAAACGGGGCGTTGTATTCTATAATGTGTCTAATGAGGGATGAGTACAGTGGGACAATGACCTCCTTTTTTCTGGATGGAAAGCCCTTAGTGATGAGGTGTGCCACATAGAAGGATTTCCTGACTGTTGTGGCGATGTGGTTATCGAAGGTGAGACCACTGATGTTTTTTTCTGACAAACCCCTGCACTGGGATTTGAAAAGACAAAGGATTCTGGTAGTGGGACTAAAGAGACTTCAAATACCATTGTATCTTTCTCATGTGAAGTCTTGCTGGGGTATCATGAGAATAATAGATGCCAAAATCCTGACATATTTATTTTTATTTTATTTATTGGCATTTGATTACTGGGAAAGTCCACTGGGCCACGGAGAGCCCATTTTCAGTGGAGGCCCAGGGAGAAAAGCTCCAAGGTGTACATAAGCAAAAACATAATACATTTTTAAGACAATATACAATAGTTACATATAATACATTTGCTTGAATTTTATACAGAGAAAACAAACAGGTGCAGAAGGATTATAATTACCGGAGAATAGGTACAATATTTACAGCAATGGAATATTGGTTTGAGCAATATCCATAAGCCATAGTCAGATACAGGAACAAATGGACTATAAAATGAATGCATTGTATGTTAGTGAAGAGTACATAGAAGGTAGTAGTAGTCTAGGAGAGATAAGAGTGGAGTGAGAGGTAACTTTAGGAGGGAGTGTGGTAGCTGATAGGATTAAATTAGTACTGAAGATAAGAAACAAAGAATATAGGCTGGGCATAGAAAAGGACTGGCTAAGTTCAATGGAATAGATTAAGTAATGGCAGAGGAGGAAACAGAGTAGTTACAGATCCAATTAGAGAGGAAGTGGTTTTGAAGGGCAGTTTTAAAGTTGCAAGGATTATGTAGATAGCAGATGTCTGTAGGTAGGGGATTCCATTTTTCCCGTTCAGTGACCCAAGTCTAAGTGGAAAACTTTTGAAATAGATCTAGATATAGATCTTTTTTTTTTTCATGTGGAAGAAGACAAGGAAATGCAGGATATTTTGCATGCAGCTGAGCAAGTTGGAAAGCATACTTTGCAATGTGGTTTTGATTCTTTAGAGGCCTCCTGCAGGGCCGCAGTTACAGGTTCTGTAATTAGAAGGCATGCTTGGTTAAAGGAATAAAATCTGCCTGATCATGTTAAAGTTAAATTATTAGATGCACCTTTACAGCATGATTCTTTGTTTGGTATTAAGGCAGAAGAGGTGTTAAAGAAAATGGAGGACAAGGCTAAATATATGCAAATGGTCAAAGATTTCTTACAAGTACAGCCACCTAGGTTTAGTAGACACTGGCCGACAAAGAATTGGTCCTTTCCTGTGTCAGACAGACCTCAAAGGGGCAGACCCAGATGCCCTAGAGGCAGATCCCAGGCGCAAGGTTCATACAGGTCAAAGCAATGGGGTGCTTCTACCTCCAAAAGTGGAGGACAAATCACAACCTTATAGGAAACAGTCCCAATGACTTCCCCCTACCTGCACCAAGCACTTATTTCCTGGCAGCACCTTTAGGGGGAAAATTAGCACTTTTTTCTCAAAACTGGCACATTATAACCCAGGACAAGTGGGTTTTAAATATCGTGTCACAAGGCTACAAGTTCCATACCCTGCCAAAGGCAAACGGCTGGCCAGATCTGCCAAAAAATCAATGGGCAGAGGCACAAAAACAAGTCTCATCCCTCATGGACATGAGGGCCATTCAGTAAGTGCCAGAGCAAGAGCAGGGACAAGGATTTTACTCGACTGTTCTTGGTACCCAGAAAGGACAAGGCCTGGAGGCCAACACTGGACCTAGCAATTCTGAATACATTCCTGGATATACCACAATTCAAAATGTTGACTTTGCAGCAGCTACTGCCCATGCTGGGCAAGAACGCTTGGCTTGTAACTTTAGACCTAAAAGAGGCATACCTGCATGTCCCAATCAGACAAATATGCAGAAGACACCTCAGATTCAAGGCTGGCTCAATGCACTACCAATTCTCTGCACTGCCCTTTGGCTTATCTACTGCGCCCAGGGTCTTTACAAAGTGCCTGGCACCAGTAATTGCATTCTGCAGACAAAGAGGAATACAAATATATCCTTACTTGGACGACTGTCTAATTCAAGCAGAGAACAAGGACATCTTCCTACAGCCTCTGGCGTTTGTGAAAAAACTTCTAACATACCTAGGGTACACAGTCAATGAAAAGAAATCAAAACTAGTACCCTCTCAAGAGAGAATATTCCTGGGTGCAAGCTTAAATACAACTGCCCAGATGGCTTATCTCATGCCAGACAAACAAAGGCAACTGATTATCTACTTCAAAATGTTAGCAACAAAGGCCCAGTTATCTGCAAGAAAAATTCTGCAGGCTTTGGGCTTCATGGCATCCTGCATCCTACTAATTCCATATGCAAGACTGCATATGAGAAAACTTCAATGGTACCTAAAAAGTGTTTGGATTCAACATTATAAAATTATCAACCATCCTGATAGAACTCCCTCACTGTGCAAAATTCTAACTCCATATACTAACCTCAATAGTCTCCGATCATCAAACAGCATCCAGATCCTAACCATTAAAGCAAAAAACTCAGGTGGGGATGCCCTTTATGCAAATTCCATTGGCAAGCAGTGGAACTCCCTGCCAAACAACCTTAGACTTACTTCTTCGCTCTATCATTTCAAAGCTAACCTTAAAGAATATCTCTCCACACAATGGACATGCCCATGTCGAGAACCTGACTAACTACATATCTCTTTACTTCTAGGTCCACTTCCCTAGCCCATTTCCCTAATTGCAGATCTCTAAAATTTCTCTTTCCTTTTAGTAATAAGGAAAATCTCTGATTTCAGTCTATTTTTCAGTATCTTTAACGAAATCAATGTTCTGTGTATAATTTCCTGTCTGTCCTTTAGTCTTATATAACATCTATGTAAATTTTCATTCCTGCATATGTAAGCTGTATTCTCTTGTTGTAACAATACTTTGAATCTTGCAATTTAAATATGTACTTCTATTGTGTATTGGAGCTTTTCTCCTCGGGCCTCTACTGAAAACGGATATGTATCCAGTTAGACCAGCCCGGTTAACAAATGTAAAATAAAATAAATAAATAAATAAACATTGCCACAGCCTGGAAACTATAATTACTCTCATTCCCTGCCTGCAACAGGAGTTTCGATGGTGGGCAAAGGCTTGTCACCAAAACAAGGGACAGCCGTTCACATTACCTCCAGCCAGGCAAACACTAACAACGGATCCGTCAGATTATGCCTGGGGGGCCCACATGGCAGGAAGATGCATTCAGGGAACATGGACCTCAAACCAAATGCATCTACATATCAATCAAAAAGAGATGCTAGCTGTGCAAAATGCCCTGACAGCATTCAAGGACCTACTTCAACCAGGACAACTACTGATAAAGACAGACAACACCACGGTCATGTGGTATATAAACAAGCAGGGGGCACACATTCTTACCACCTTTGCAGACTAGCCATGACTTTGTGGGACACAGCATTGACTTACCAAGTACATCTGCAGGCACAATTCCTGCCAGGAAGGAAAAATACTCTGGCAGACGAACTAAGCAGAAACTTCATGGATCACCACGAGTGGTAGCTGGATCCACAAGTCTTCAGCATAACAAGGAAATGGGGATGCCCGGACATAGATCTATTTGCCTCCCCTCACAACTACCAACTAAAGAGATTCTGCACAAGGATTTATCACAGACAAGCATGGAAAGTGGACGCCCTATCCTTCAGCTGGAAAAACCTATCAGTATATGCCTTTCCCCCTCTGCCTCTCCTCCCCAAGGTACTCCTAAAGGTCAGACAGGAGAAGCCAAAGATGATACTGATTTCCCCAGACTCGCACCGCCAGCACTGGTACCCAATTTTAAGGAGCTTGTCTCAATGCCCAGCTTGGACCCTACCTCAAGTACCGCATGTACTGTCCCAGCAAAACAATCAGATCCTGCACAGCCAGCTCAGGACTTTAAACCTGGCAGCATGGCGGATAATGTAGTCATACAAAACACACCTCTCAGCAAAGCTGTGATGGATGTCATTTTGGAAGCCAGAAGGCCTAGTACTAGAAAATCTTATGCTGGAAAATGGAAGAGATTCTGTGCTTGGAACCAGGCACAAGGAACAGATACAGCTGTGCCAAATATTCCTCAGATTTTGCAATACTTAACTGAGATGCTGGACAAAGGCCTATCTCTTTCATCTATTAAAATTCATGCCTCTGCCATTTTGGCTCATTACAATGCAGAGCCACCAATCTTTTCTCATCCCTTATTAAAACAGTACGTCAGAGGAGCCAAAAATTTAAGGCCTCCAAAGAGATCACCATTGCCTGCATGGACCTCAACTATGTCTTGGAAAAACTCACCCTGCCTCCTTTTGAGCCAGCTGCTACTGCTGATATAAAGTTTTTATCTTGGAAAACAGCTCTGCTTCTAGCAATAACTTCTGCAAGACGAGTTTCAGAGCTACAGGCACTCATGGCTGTGAACCTTTTATCATTTTTTATCCAGACAGGGTCTCCCTGAGGACAAACCCAACATTTATGCCTAAAGTGGTGTCCAGTGTGGCTCTTAACCAAACCATTCATCTGTCAACCTTTTATCCAAATCCACAGAACAAAGGGGAAAGAATTCTGCATTCTTTGGACGTACAGAGACAGCTTAGATTCTACTTGGACAGAACCAAAGTTTTCAGAAAGACAGAGCAATTACTAGTGGCATATGCTGCAGGATCACAAGGAAAGGCTATCTCAAAGCAGACAATTTCAAAGTGGATAGGCCACTGCATTAGTTTCTGCTACTCATACCATGGCAAGCCAGTGCTTAAGGGCATTAGGCCACATTCCACCAGAGTTGCAGCCACTTCAGCAGCCTTTCTCTGGGGAGTACCAACCAAGGAAATTTTGGAGGCAGCTACTTGGAGTTCAGTGCACACCTTTACAAAGCACTATCATCTGCCACTCTACTCCAAATCCAGGGCAGGCTTTGCCACTGCAGTTCTGCAGGGTCTCATAGCCACTCCTAAGCTGTTTAGCTCCAGCCTCCCAACCATAGCTTTGGGAGTCTACCCAAATGTAATGACTGCAACAGTGTAACACGAAGAATATAGTATAGTTGTGTACACTTACCATAAATGTAGATGTTCGAGTGTATTCACTGTTGCAGTCCAGGTTACCCACCCGCCATCCCCCCTTTTCTTCTGATGGAACCTATCTTTCTTTCTCTGATTTATACAACCTATGTGGTGTATTTGCTTGTGGATGAAGGTAAAGTTTGTATTGCTGCATGTTACTTTATATATAGATATAAATTTTGACTACCCTTTTTGGGGGCACCTGACATCCGGGGCAAGAAAAGCTAAAGAAAATGGCATCAGTTGCTTCTTTTATACCCCTGACGACCTGACATCAGGGAAGGGGCGATGACAGCCAACGCAGGACCCAAGACTTTGGAATTCAGGCCGACTGAGGTCAACATGCCAGCAGGTTACCCAAATGTAATGACTGCAACAGTGAATACACTTGAACATCTACATTTATGGTAAGTGTACACAACTGTACTTTCGCAGGGATTAGGGGGCTCAGGAGTTTTCCAGGTTATCAATTAATACCTTAGATTAGTTTCGGAACATTCCAGGTTTAGCTGGGATTTTGTGCTTTATTTTTACTTCAAAGGAGACTGCTTTGTGGTCTGACCTTACCAGACAAGACATTACACTAGGAAGTATGCAGCACTCTCCCATGTTAGTGAGGACCAGATCCTGTATGTTTGCACCACTGGTCAGTATATTGATAATCTGGTCCAGGGAGTTTGTGTTTACAAAATCCTGAAATCTATGCCTGGACATTTGGTGTTGAATATGATTCCTATTAATAATGGCACAGTTAAGTTTGCCCATGAATATGATATTGGGTTGGATGGTGAGTATTTCCAGTAAGCTTAAATATGTGTAACGAATTTCCTGGGTCACAGAGGGTGACCTGTAACTTCTAAGAAAGTGGTATGGGATTTTGCTTAAGCTCATTTGAACATGGAGAAGTTTAAGTGCTTTGTCCTTTTGGATCAGATGTGAGATATATTTATTTTTGATGTAAATTGAGACATCTCCACATTTAGTCCTTGCCTATGTAAGTAGCTCGTCTAAATGTGTGAAAGAAATTATAGCTTGCGCAGCTAAGGTGCTGTCCATGGCTTCACACCATGTTAAAAAACTCTAATTGTATCAAGATTATATCACCCCAGATGGGACTCAAACGCACAGTCCTTGGCTGTAGGTGGCCAATGACATATATTACTGCAAACAGAATAGAAATGTTAATTTATTGAATAGATAATGTTGGAATTTATGCATCAAAATGTGTATATGATGCAATAGATGTTACATAAAGTGAAGTCATGCCAGGGTAGAGTTGGGAAGACTAGCTTGGCAAAAACAAAGTCTTACAGTAAGGATGTCAGAGACAGACTACTTTATTCATCTGTTTAACAGAAGTCAATGTTTGACCATCCAGCTGATGATGTTATTGTTGAAAAGGAAAAAAAGGGTAAAACTATACCTTCAGTTAGTAAAAAGTACTTTCTCCTTGTCAGAACCAAAATAATTACATAATATTAAGAAACCATTTGACAGAAATTAATTCATTATCACCTATGTTCATACTGTAGGTAAACACTTGGCTGTCAGTCTGTAGACTATTACAAACCTAGGCAGCAAAAGAGTCCCTGCACTGCCCCAAAAAGCAATAATCCAGTACTGAAGAGAGGAGCCAGCAAACTATGGCAAACTGTTTAATAGACCAGTCAAGATGTCTGCACATACGGCTTGTGCAGGGCCAAACCAAACCAATTCAGTCCACAAGCGGCCAGCACCAAAAGGGTAATCAACACAACATCACAAAATAGTTCGAATAGTTTATTTAAATAAGTCCCATACTGCTTTCGGCAAACCTGCCTTCCTCAGTGGGATATGTAACAAATAATCCCATACATTCATAACCTTTAAATAGTACATCCCTCCAATAGGAAGTCAGCTTCGCATATTATATCATTTCCTATACCATTGGTTAATATTCCTGAAAAACTAACAATAAACAAATAAATATCACAATTATATGGGTTTTAAATCACAATTAATTAATTTTATAAGTGATCATTAAGCCCCGTTGAAAAGAGACCCCCCCAATTTTATAATCCAGTATTTCTCCTTTCTGTTTAAAATAGAGTGCCAACCCTGTCTGTTACATCTGTTGCCAAGGATCCTGTCTCTAATCATAAAGTAGAACTGGGCAGTACTATGAACCATGCAATGTCTATATGGTGCATTTGTCAACCTTTTATTGCGTATATCACTCCTATGTTCAGACATATGGAGACGTAAGGAACGCGATGTCTGCCCTATATAGAAAGCCGAACAGGTGCATGTTGCTAGATGTATAACCCAATGTGTTCCACAATTACCAAAAAATCTGGTATCAAAAAGCTGACTGGTATTTTTGCTAGTAAATTGTTTGGACTTGTGGCATGAGGAACAGTGACCACAGGGAAAGGTGCCCAACAATCTGTCCCCAGTAATTTGATGGTGTACCATACCCCCTGTGCTGGTACGTTTGAAATGAGAAAAGTGTGATCCCAATGTTTTTCCCTTCCTATAGGAAAACTGACAATTGGGAATAAGAGCATGATGTAACTCTTCATTGGCCAAAAGTATATTCCAGTGTTTAGAAATTACCTTCTGAATCAGATTGATATTACGACCATAGGTAGTAACAAATCTAATAGTATCAGATTCCATCCTATGTGTTTTTTTCTTTATATTCTAGTAATTGCGTCCTGTCCAAAGCTGAGGCCCAATCACTGTCAGCTGTGATGTCCTGTTGTTTATAACCCCTGACCCTGAATCTGTTAATAAGAACGTGTTTTGATGTAATATAATCATCCATTGTGGAACAAATTATTTTTATACGTAAGAACTGGGACTTGGGGATATTACGAATGGCATGACTTGGATGCATGGTGGTGGCAAAAAGCGGGTTGTTGTACTGGGGATACTTGCGATACACCTGAGTTCTTAATGTGTTATCAGGATATCTGGTAACTGTAACATTCAAAAAGTTTATTTGAGGGTAATCTGAATTTAGTGCAGATTCTATTCCCCATTTGTTATCGTTCAAATATTCAACAAATTCCACTAGATATTGTTTGTCAGCTCGCCATACCAACCAACAATCATCCAAGTATCTCCTCCAAATATCCAGTTCATTCATATAAATATTGTGTGTGGTCCTTTATATGAATGAACTGGATATTTGGAGGAGATACTTGGATGATTGCTGGTTGGTGTGGTGAGCTGACAAACACTATCTATTGGAATTTGTTGAATATTTGAACGATAACAATTGGGGAATAGAATTTACACTAAATTCAGATTACCATCAAATAAACATTTTGGATGTTACAGTTACCAGAAATCCTGATAACACATTAAGAACTCAGGTGTATCGCAAGTATCCCTAGTACAACAACCTGCTTTTTGCCACCAGCATGCATCCAAGTCATGCCATTCGCAATATCCCCAAGTCCCAGTTTTTATGTATAAAAAGAATCTGTTCCACAATGGATGATTATATTACATCACAACATGATTGATTCCCTAGTTTCTTCTCTTTGTACATCAAAAAGGTCTTTCCTGTTGACTGTAGATACCCAATTGCTAGCACTAAGGATATTATCCATTTTGTAACCCCTGTCTCTGAATCTTGTAGTTAGATCATCCTTAAAGTGTTCATAGGTATTCGGATGTGAACATATGCATTTCATCCTTAGGAATTGGGATTTCGGAATGTTCCTGCAAATATGTGGTGGGTGAAAACTGGAGGCATGGAGAAGAGAGTTATGCTGTGGATATTTTCGGTAGACCTGTGTTTCTTAAGTGTGGTCAGCGTTCCTAATGACCAGGACATCCAAGTAGGTGATTTGTTGGGAACTGTAATTACCTGTGAATTGGATGCCCCATTTATTATCATTAAGGTACCCCACAAACTTCATTAGATATTCCTCATCAGATCTCCATACCATCCAGCAGTCATCAAGAAACAATCTCCAAATATCAATTTCATCTAGCTAAATGTTATGCGTGTTATCATAATTCAAGAACTCCTCCACATATGTCATAAACAGGTCATGCTCCCATTGCTGTGCCCTGGACGGGTCTATATTATAACATCAAAGTCTTAAAACTTTGAATGTTATAATATCTAACCCATTCTGTCGAAAGACCATAAAATCGAACAGTCAGAATAGTGAATTTTTTCCCAGGGAAAACATTTGCTGTTCCGACAAACATACACACAACACAAGCACACCAAAATAAAATAAATAATCCACACACATACACTTCACAAAACCCTACACTAAACCATACATACACTACTAGCTATCCACTTACCTTAACCCAACCCTAACCCTAAGGTCCCTAACTATCGCACACTCACCTTACCTGCTCCCTAACCCTAAAGTCCCTATCGCATGCTCACCTTACCCGCTTCCTAACCCTAAAGTCCCTATTGCACTCTCACCTTACCCGCTCCCTAACCCTAAGGTCCCTATCGCACACTCACCTTTGTTCGCACATTTACCTTAACCAGGTCCGTAACCTTCGCTCCACAGTCGAGGAAATAGCGAAGCTGCAGAAACGGCCCACCGAATACTTTCCCTACGAAAGTATTCGATATTCTGCAGCTTCGCTATTTTCAGTGTTCGGTGCATAGGGTTTGATATTATAACATTCGAATTTTTAAGACTTCGATGTTATAATATAGACCCGTCCTGGACTTGCCAATAGCATTTATCCTGGTAAAAGAAAACATTCTTAGTCATCACATGTTCTGCAAGGCAAATCAGGAAAGTATTAAAGCCTGGAGGATAGAGTTCCGACTTATATAGCCAGCATTCAAGTGCCTCTAATCCCGCCCAGTGTGGAATGTTGGTATATAGTGCAGAGACATCCAGAATGCATAGCAGCCATCCTGGTTCCAGTTGCATATCTGAAACAATTTGGAGAAATTCCTTGGTGTCTTGAATTCTTGAACAGACCAATCTCAGTTGCGTGAGGAATTGTGAAAGGGGTTCTGTAATTGAGCCCCTGCCTGAAGCAATGGACCTGCCTGGAGGATTGTTGAGATCCTTATGTATTTTTGGGAGAAAGTAAATATATTGACTCATAGGATCTGATACTGTCAAGTGGTATAAAGTAGTGTCCGAAATGATACCCTCCTCCTTACCTGACCACAAAACTGATCAATCTGCTTCTTAAATCTAAAGGTAGGATCTAACGGCATGCAGGTAAAATAACGTCCATCCAGTTGTCTGATTGCTTCTGCATTATATTGTATGCAATTCATCATGACCACAGCCCCATCCTTATCAGCAGGTAGAATAACCAATTCCTTATTGTTTTCCAATTCTTGTAAAGCCTGAATTTCGATCTTTGACAGGTTGTTAGCTTTACATTGGAATTCCCTTGAATGAAAATGTAAATCCTTTAGAATAGATGTTTGGAACATTTGTACATTAGGATGCCTAGGGGGTGTAAAATTTGATTTGTGATATGTAAAGCCCCCCTTATGATCAGAGTTGTCAGATGATTGAAAAAATAACCTTAAGTTAAGCAGTCTACAAAAGGATATAATATACCGTGCAAGAGTATCTTCAGAGACAAAAAAAACAGGTATAAAATTGAAACCTTAATATTTTTGTTTGGATATTTGACAGAGGTACTGTGGAAATGTTCAACACATTGTTATTAGTGGTTATTTCAGAATTATCAGTTTGAGTAGTCGGGTCTATATTAGAACATCAAAGTTTCAAAACTTTGAATGTTCTAATATCGACCCCTATTCAGCGAAAGCTGACAACATCGAACATGCAGAACAGCGAATTTTTGTTCCAAAATACATACACACAACACAAGCACACCAAACAAACAGCAATCCACACACATACACCTAAAATCTTACATCTAACCCTACACTAAACTGTACATACACCACTAACTATCCACTTACCTTAACCCAAACCCTAAGGTCCGTCACTATCGCACACTCATCTCACCCGTGCCCTAACCCTCACATCCACACAATTGCACACTTACCTGACCCATGCCCTAAACCTAACTCACCTAACCCGCCCTAACCTTCACGTCCACACAATCGCACACGTACCTGACACGCGCCCTAACCCTAACTCACCTAACCCGCCCTAACCCTCACGTTCGCACAGTTGCACACATACCTAACCTGCGCCCTAACCCTAACTCACCTAACCTGTGGCCAATCGCTCATTTACCTGAACCCAACCTGTAACTTTCCACCACAGCGCTGAAAATAGCGAAGCGACAGAAATGGACAACCAAATTCTTTCCCTAGTAAAAAAATTGGTTTTCTGTAGCTTCGCTATTTTCAGCGTTCGCTGAATAGGGGTCAATATTAGAACATTCGAAGTTGTGAAACTTCGATGTTCTAATATAGATCCGAGTAGTCCCTCCATATTTTCTACTCTTGGAATGTTTCCTTTCACCCCTCCTCTGTCTCACCCTAAAGGGGTTTGTGTGTTACTTCTTTTGGACCATAGGGAGTCTGGGGCATGCTGTGTGTCAGGGTCATTCACTGATGAGGATTCTTCCCCAGATGTATCATGGCTAAAAGAGGTAGGTCTTTTTAGGATCGACCTAGGTCGCTTCCGTTTGCCCACCTTACTGCCATCATTCTCAAACCTGACTTTTTTACTGTTGCTAAACGGGTTGCCCCTGTCATAATCAGCTAGGCCTCTCTGGAATTTTCGCATTTTCCTTGCCTTAAGCTGCTGTTCAAGATTAAGGAGGTCCTTGCTGAGTTTGTTACGGCATATGTCATACAATGGTAAGCCTTCAAATATATTGATTTCCTCAAACAATCTGGTTACTTCAGCTGTGTCTATGTCTATAGTGCAATCATAATAGGAGTCTGAAACCCCCAAAAACCCCAGGGAGGCTTGTTGTTGAGCCAAGGCCCACTGTTCCGCTAATTCAGTGTCCATCTTACTCACCAGTGGTTGTATGCGTATTCTAAGGCCCCTGGGCGCTATTCCCTTCATCATATATGCTTTGAACAATTTAGAGTGCCACACATTGTTTGGTAAGGACCTCATACATTTCATAAATTTTTGAAAGTGGGCTTCACAGGTATCCTATAGTATCAAAGAGTTCAAACTATTGTTGGGGTTACTATTTTGACCCAAACCAAACAACCCCAGATCATCCTGTTCTGCTGATAATCCCTGTAATATGCTGGTCAAATCCATGGGGAATCGTGGTCTATACCAGTTATGTATAGTAATAATAAATCAGTGTCCCCTTAGATAGCTTTGGGGGTATAAATCACCAAAGGGTATAGGAATTGCGTGACCCCAGAGATGTACGTCCACCTAAAAAATATAAATCAATAACAGTAAGTAAACAAGGGCCCAATGTATAGTATCAGCCACTTGTAATTGGGAGGCACTTAAACCAAGTCCTATTTAAGGCCCCCCAATCAAAATTACTAAAGTTATTCAAACCTGTTCGAAAAAGTGTTCAAAAAACACAGCAGTGCTATGTTCATTTATATAAAATTCACAAGCCTTCCGTGATAGATTCCAAAACATGAGAAATGGACAGTAATAGCCCTTGCTATTTGATCCTTGAGCAGGAATCTATTTCCATAACACAATAAATTGCTGCGTTTTTTGAAAAATATTATCACCATTGAGAAGAATAATATAGCAATGCTATGTCTATTTCCATAATATTTAACTGCCCAAAAGGCCTAAACGAACAATAATAGCTTTTGCTGTATAATAAGTAGCATATAGTGCCAACATACATAAGGCCCTTAACCAAGCTCCTAATAGCTAGTGTATAATAAGGCCAACATGTCTGGGTTCAAGCAATAACTCCCTTGGTGTTATACATCTTATTGAGCAAATCAATATCCCTGGGTCTGTTTGTTATACATATAGAAAAAATGGTCATACGGTCCACCAGACCCCTATATATTGATCAAATACTTCCACAGTAGATGTTAAAAAAGTAACAGCAGATCCTATATGTCCTGTGGGTCTGTTTGTTATACATATAGAAAAAATAGTCATAGGGTCCACCAAAGCCCTAAATATTGATCAAATACTTCCACAATAGATGTTAAAAAATGAACAGCAGCTCCTATATGTCCAAAAAACGGAAGGAGAGAGGGACAGCTAATTCCTTACCAATCAATAACTGATGTATTATATATATGCATAATGTTTATGTTTATATATCTGGGAGTATATATTACATGTTTTTTATATATTTGTATTTTATAAGTCAAGTACTATTTGAATTTATATGTCTTTTATATAAATTTATTATATATGTTTCACATATACATATGTCTTTTATAAATGTATAAGTTAGATCTGTGCATATACCTTTAAATCTGGCTTTCTCATTAATTGAAAATGATGTCTTGATTTTAGTGGTTATTTAAATGAAACATTTTTAATGGATTGGTGTTTTATGTTGTCTGATGAAGGTCGCATATTTTGTGTCCGAAAGCGCTCACAATAAAGTGGTGTTTGGTTCTACCCTTTGCCTTTGATTTTTTCCAAGTTTGAATATTTGTTTTTTGTAGTTTTCAATCAAGGAATGAGACTGAAAAACACTATCAATGTTCGTCCCTAATATGTGGCACAAACACTAATTTTTAAAGTGGTAAAGGTCAGCAGTCATGTAAACTGACAACAATTATCCACCTAAATGTATCAGTATATAAGGCAAAACAATGTCTCCTAACATTAAACATACATATATGAATAATATCCCATTCCTGCTTAAATTCAAATAAGAAAAGCGGTAATCGCGACTTCAAATAGGACCCAAAACCTTCACTTGGTATCACGTTCACACTAGTTTACATTCAGATATTATATAGTAGAAAGAATTCATGCTCCGACATGTATAAAAGGTATCTAATGTTCTCAGAAGTTCAAGTACAGAATGTTAATCACTTCCCCGTATCAATATACCTTTCAGTAGATCAGTTCTTACAAAAATACAATATTACCCCATCAAAATCAGGACAGTAAGAAATCATTGGTATAAATAAATTGTTAGCCTAAAGCATAACCAAAAGTTTTAAATACCAATTCAAAGTCCAAAAGCAGTCGGTCACTGTAGAGTCCAAAAATAGAAATCGTTGTTAGACTGTTCCAACAAAAAGCAAAAATTACTTTCTCTCACCCAGTGTATTAAATAGGACCTCAAAGTTGCATGTAAGTGAGCAGACCATCCCAAACATAACCAACATTGATCAAGTATACCTACTACAGCAAAAATATATCCAACTGTGAAAAAATTGTTAATAAGTAGGCACACAAAGATGTAAAGTCAACTGAACAGTTAAATAATTAAAAAATGCCTTTGATTTGGCTGCGATTTGGCCACAACACTTTACAAACCAAATCTGTCTAAACTTGAATCCTGAACCAGGTTATCCGGCTGTATTCAAGACCAAATAAAACACAGTCCTGAGTCCAATAATCCAAACTGCCAAGGATATAACAAACCCGAACACTGTTGAAAAGGTTGCGTCGTTCCATAGGTCTCTTACTGCTTATAAGGTTGTAAACCGACAAACTGCTATGATGTATCCCAAAAAAAGGTCGATATAAGGTATTGATGGTACAAAAACAATGACAAAAAGGCCCAAAAAGGGCTCACAGTCTGTTGAAAATGTATATAACGTTAGATATTTTCATAGCTCAACAGTCCTAGATCTTGATACGTGCCTTCTGGATGTTAGTACTGAGTACCCCAGGATGAAAAAACAGTTAATTTTAATATTACCGCTAATGCACCACTCAGAAACCCCAAAGTAAAATCAAAATGTATCCTTAATGCTTCCCAGATCAAAAAGGGCATAAGAAAAGAAACAGGTCATCATTTTGGATGAGCAGAAAGCAAAATAATCAGATAGCTTCACCAGATGACACTGGCCCAGACATAGACCAACAGCAGGGGGAACACAATCAGAGGCAGCAAAAGAGTCCTTGCTTATACAGCAACTGCACGGCCCCAAAAAGCAATAATCCATTACTGAAGAGAGGAGCCAGCAAACTATGGCAAACTGTTTAATAGCTAAAATATCATGTCAAACAGAAATAGCTACAAAAAAACAGACTGGTTTCGGCTATAAGGTCAACATATCCTTCATCAGTGTTATACAAATCATAACTCCAATTGCTCCATTTTATATTAGACATGTAAATAATCTGGACATTCATTGGTCATTCACAGATGCTTATTAAGACCTGGTGGGAATAACCCACCTAATTTGATGATCCATTTCTTTTCTTTAGTATTTAACATGGTATGCCATCCGGCTTTATTCATCCTGTTGCCTATAATTTTGTCAATCACAGTAAATCTGAAAGAAGCATTCTTGTGTATCATTGTATGTTTGTAAAGAGCATCGCTGGTCTTTTTAGTTCTGATATCACTGAGGTGTTCTGATGTGTGTAGCCTTAAAGGTTTTTAGAAGTTTGGCCTACGTAAGAAGCAGAACAGGTACATGTTGCGAGGTAGATGACCCAGTCTGTGCCACAATTTGCAAAGAACCCAATGTTGTATACATTCCCAGTATTGTTACTGGTGAATTCTTTAGATTTGGTGACACTCCTGCAGTGGGTACAGTGACCACAAGGGACGCAGCCCGCAAGTATATCACCAGTCAGGGCTTTTTGAGTGGAATCAGATTTGGTCTTACAACTATGTTTATAATGACTAAGCTGTGAGCCTAAATTTCTACTTGAACTTTTGAGAACATTAGATACCTTTTATACAGGTCGGACCGTGAATTCTTTCTACTATATGATATTTGAATGTAAACTAGTGTGAACGTGATACCAAGCAAAGATTTGGGGTCCTATTTGAAGCCGCATTTACCGCTTTTCTTATTTGAATTTAAGCAGGAACAGGATACTATTCATATATATATTTTTTAATATTAGAATATTAGGGGACATTGTTTTGCCTTATATACTGATACATTTAGGTGGGTAATTGTTGTCAGTTTACAACAACAGCTGGCCTTTACCACTTTAAAAATTAGTGTTTGTGCCACATATTAGGGACAGATATTGATAGTGTTATTCAGTCACATTCCTTGACTGGTAAGGAATTAGCTGTCCCTCTCTCCTTCCTTTTTTTGGACATATAGGATCTGCTGTTCATTTTTTAACATCTATTATGGAAGTATTTGATCAATATTTAGGGGTTTGGTGGACCATATGACCATTTTTTCTATATGTATAACAAACAAATCCATAGGACATATAGGATCTTCTGTTCATTTTTTAACATCTACCGTGGAAGTATTTGATCAATATTTAGGGATTTAGTGGACCGTATGACCATTTTTTCTATATGTATACCAAACAGACCCAGGGATATTGATTTGCTCAATAAGATGTATAACACCAAGGGAGTTGCTGCTTGGACCCAGACATGTTGGCCTTATTATACACTAGCTATTAGGAGCTTGATTAAGGGCCTTATGTATGTTGGCACTATATGCTACTTATAATACAGCAAAGGTTATTATTGTTCGTTTAGGCCTTTTGGGCAGTTAAATATTATGGAAATAGACATAGCATTGCTATATTATTCTTCTCAATGGTGATAATATTTTTCAAAAAAACACAGTAATTTATTGTGTTATGGAAATTGATTCCTGCTCAAGGATCAAATAGCAAGGGCTATTACTGTCCATTTCTCAGGTTTTGGAATCTATCACAGAAGGTTTGTGAATTTTATATAAACAAACTTAGCATTGCAGTTTTTTTCAAACTGGTATGAATAACTTTAGTCACTTTGATTGGGGGGGTCTTAAATAGGACTTGGTTTAAGTGCCTCCCAATTACCAGTGGCTGATGCTATACATTGGGCCTTTGTTTACTTATTGTTATTGATTTATATTTTTTAGGTGCACATACATCTCTAGGCTCATGCAATTCCTATACCATTTGGTAAATTATACCCCCAAATCTATCTAAGGTGATATTGATTTATTATTACATGGGGAAATCTAAAACATTTATATATGTATGTGTATATATATGTATATATATAAAGTATTTGTATATACATATACATAACTGGTGTAGACCACCTATTCCCCGTGGATTTGACCAGCAAATTACAGAGATTATCAGTAGATCGGGATGATCTGGGGGTGTTTGGTTTGGGCCAAAATAGTAACCCCAACAATAGTTTGAACTCTTTAACACCGGAGGATACCTGTGAAGCCCTCTTTCAAAAATTAACGAAACATATGAGGTCCTTACAGACCAGTGTGTGGCACTCCAAATTATTCAAAGCATATATGACTAAGGGAATAGCTCCCAGGGGGCTTAGGGTACTCATACAACCTCTGTTGAGTAATATGGACACTGAATTAGCAGAACAGTGGCAATGGCTCAACTACAAGCCTCCATGGGGTTTGTGGGGGTTTTGGCCTCCTATTATGATCGCACTATAGACAAAGACACAGCTGAATTAACCAGATTGTGTGAGGAAATCAAGATAGTTGAAAGCTTACCATTGTATGACATATGCCATAACAAACTCAGCAAGGACCTCCTTAATCTTGAAGAGCAGCTTAAGGCAAGGAAAATGCAAAAATTCCAGAGAGACCTAACTGATTATGACAGGGGCAACCCGTTTAGCAACAATAAACAAGTTAGGTTTGAGAACGATGGCAGGAAGGTGGGCAAATGGAAGTGACCTAGGTCGATCCTAAAAAGACCTACCTCTTCTAGCTATGGTATATCTGGGGAAGAATCCTCATCAGCAACTGACCCTGACACACAGCACGCTCCAGACTCCCCATTGTCCAAAAGAAGTAACACACAAACCCCTTTAGGGTGAGACAGAGGAGGGGAGGGAGGAAACATTCCAAGAGTAGAAAATATGGAGGGACTACTCAAACTGATAATTCAGAAATAACCACTAATAATAATGTGTTGAACATTTCCACAGTACCTCTGTCAAATATCCAAACAAAAATATTGAATAAAGGTTTGAATTTTATACCTGGTTTCTTTGTCTCTGAAGATACTCTTGCACAGGATATTATATCCTTTTGTAGACTGCTTAACTTAAGGTTATTTTTTCTGTCATCTGACAACTCTGAACATGAGGGGGGCTTTAAATATCACAAATCAAATTTTACACCCTCTATGCATCCTAATGTACAAATGTTCCAAACATCTATTCTAAAGGATTTACATTTTCATTCAAGGGAATTCCAATGTAAAGCTAACAACCTGTCAAAGATTGAAATTCAGGCTTTACAAGAATTGGAAGAAATAAGGAATTGGTTATTCTACCTGCTGATAAGGGTGGGGCTGTGATTGTGATGAATTGGATACAATGTAATGCTGAAGCAAACAGACAACTTAGCGATGGGTGTTATTATACGTACATGTCATTAGATCCTAACTCTAGATTTAAGAAGCAGATTGATCAGTTTTTGTGGTCAGCTAAGCAGGGAGGGTATCATTTCTGACACTACTCTATACCACCTGACAGTATCATAATCCTGTGAGTCACTATATTTACTTCCTCCCAGAAATACATAACAATCTCAACAATCCACCAGGCAGGCCTGTTGTTTCAGGAACTGAACCTCTTTAACAATTCTTCACGCAATATCTACAGCCCCTACTCAGATGGGTCAGTTCAAGACTTCAAGACACCACAGAATTTCTCGAAATTGTTTCAGATATGCAACTGGAACTAGGATGGCTACTATGCACTCTGGATGAGTCAATATATTTACTTTCTCCCAAAAATACATAAGGATCTCAACAATCCTCCAGGCAGGTCCATTGCTTCAGGTAGGGGCTCAATTACAGAACCCCTTTCACAATTCCTCACGCAACTGAGATTGGTCTGTTCAAGAATTCAAGACACCAAGGAATTTCTCCAAATTGTTTCAGATATGCAACTGGAACCAGGATGGCTGCTATGCATTCTGGATGTCTCTGCACTATGTACCAACATTCCACACTGGGCGGGATTAGAGGCACTTGAAAATTGGCTATATAAGTCGGAACTCTATCCACCAGGCTTTAATACTTTCCTGATTTGCCCTGCAGAACATGTGATGACTAAGAATGTTTTCTTTTACCAGGATAAATGCTATTGGCAAGTCCAGGGCACAGCAATGGGGGCATCTTTTTGCCCCCATTTATGCTGACCTGTTTATGGCATATGTGGAGGAGTTCTTGATTTATGATAACACGGATAACATCTATCTAGATGAAATTGATATTTGGTGACGGTTTCTTGATGACTGCTGGATGGTATGGAGATCTGATGAATATCTAATGGAGTTTGTGGGGTACCTTAATATCAATAAATGGGGCATCCAATTCACAGCTAATTACAGTTCCCAACAAATCACCTGTTTGGATGTCCTGGTTATTAGGAACGCTGACCGCACTTTAGAAACAGAGGTCTATCGAAAATATCCACAATATAACTCTCTTCTCCATGCCTCCAGTTTTCACCCACCACTTACTTGCAGGAACATTCCAAATTCCCAATTCCTAAGGATGAAACGTATATGTTCACATCCGAATACATATGAACACTTTAAGGACAATCTAACTACAAGATTCAGAGACAGGAGTTACAAAATGGGTAATATCCTTAGTGCTAGCAATTGGGTATCTACAGTGAACAGGAAGGACCATTTGCTGTACAAAGAGAAGAAACCAGGGAATCAATCATTGATTTGTTTAGTAACTACATATGGGAGAAACACTGACCTGCTATTATATAGTGTCCAAAGGCACTGGAACATACTTGTAGTGGATGCTAATCTCTCAACATTTTTACAAAACAGATTTTTTTTTTTCATTTCGGAGAGGTAGAAATTTAGGCTCACAGCTTAGTCATTATAAACACAGTTTTAGGACCAAATCTGATTCTACTCAAAAAACCCTGACTGGTGATTTATTTGTCAGCTGTGTCCCTTGTGGTCACTGTACCCATTGCTAGAGTGTCACCAAATCTAAAGAATTCATCAGTAACAATACTGGGAATGTATATGACATTGGGTTCTTTCCAAATTGTGGCACAGACTGGGTCATCTACCTCACAACATGTACCTGTTCTGCTTTTTACATAGGCCAAACTTCTAGACCTTTAAGGCTATGCATTTCAGAACACTTCAGTGATATCAGAACTAAAAAGACCAGCAATGCTCTTTACAAACATACAATGATACACAAGAATGCTTCTTTCAGATTTACTGTGATTGACAGAATTATAGGCAACAGGATGAATAAAGCCAGATGGCATACCATGTTAAATACTAAAGAAAAGAAATGGATTATCAAATTAGGTGGGTTATTCCCACCAGGTCTTAATGAGCATCTGTGAATGACAAATGAATTTCCAGGTTATTTATATGTCTACTATAAAATGGAGAAACTGGAGTTATGATTTTTATAACACTGATGAAGGCTATGTTGACCTTATAGCCAAAACCAGTCTGTTTTTTTGTCTCTATTTTTATGTTTGACATATTTTAGCTATTAAACAGTTTGCCATAGTTTGCTGGCTCCTCTCTTCAGTATTGTATTACAAACCTAGCCAATAAATAGGCAGCGACCAGCAGTCAGAATTAAACCTTCTGTCTTGTGTTTGTAAGGTGAAGACCTTAACCATTAGACAAAGCTGTTTTCTCCCTCCTATGATGTGAAATGTCACATCTGTAGTAGCCTTCTCATATCTTGCATTCCAGAGCATTTTCTGAAAAAATAAACTTAACAAGCATAAAGTAAATGTAAGTATTTTCTGAAAAATAACAGCTATTAAAACTGTAGAAATGGCAACATTATCAGTAAGTATTATTTACAGTGGTAATAGTCAGTGCATTCATAGTTTTTTCCATAAATACTATTATATATTATAATGCACAAACACCAAATTATATTTTTTCTAAACTTTCACAAAATTTCCTGTCTTGAAAAACTGTGCAACCTAGACATATATTGTTAGAACATCTTTGTTAAACAGACATAAGCTTACACATGACAACAAGAAATTCCTCTATAAGTGCATGTTTACTGAGATATTTATCATAAATATGAAAACATTTTTAATTGTATAATTAACAATACAAATAACACGGGTCTATATCAGTCTGTCGAAATGGCTGACAATCGAACACCAGATGTTCGAACTGTGAAGTTCGAACACTGTTTATCGTGAAGCTGCGGAACACTGAATTCTTTCCCAGGGAAAGAATTCGGTGGGCCGTTTCTGTGGCTCAAGATTATCAGGACTGTGGTGAGAAGTTACGGGTCAGGTTCAGGTAAGTGTGCGATTTTGTGGACGTTATGGTTTGGGTGTGGGTTAGGTGAGTTAGGGTTTGGGCATGGGTCAGGTGAGTGTGCGATAGTGACGGACCTTAGGGTTAGGGTTTGGGTTAAGGTAAGTGGATAGATAGTAGTGTATGTACAGTTTAGTGTAGGGTTAGATCTAGGATTTTAAGTGTTTGTGTGTGGATTGCTGTTTTTTTGGTGTGCTTGTATTTGTGTATTTCTTGGGACAGCGATTCTTTTCTCTGGGAAAAAAAATGCTGGTCTAAGACTTCGATGTTTTTGTACGTCGTGGTTAGAAGTTCGAACATATGGTATTCGAACTTCAGCCATTTCAGTGAACTGATATAGACTGGATATTTGTCAGGATGGGCATCTTATTGTGCAAATGTCAATGAATTTTCTTCTATATGTAAAGTTTCACCTGATACCGTGCAATAGTTTGTAAGTCACTTGATTTTTGTTAAGTACATATGGAAATATTGCTTATGTTCATAACTGCCAACAAACAGCTGGCAATATTCCCAATATAGTGTGATATAAACCAAAATTTTCAGTGAATATCTTGTCTCCCACATTGGTGTTTCATGCCGTACACCTCAATAAAATGTAGATCTCTCAGTTATGAAAATATGAACATAAATATGAATAATTGGCAAAAATTAATTTCTCCACTGCAGAATATTGTAGACTAATAGTATTGGTGTAATTTTGTAAATAAATCCTTCTCCTTATCCAATATTTGCTGTTATTAGCTGGCCAAAAGAAGCCATACCCAAAAATGTTCTGGACACCAAGAGAAGGTATGGGTGTGAACTGGAAGTATACAAAAAAGGCATTATAGGCCTGAGTAAGTTAAGTTTCTCATCAGCAGGTCTTTCTGCAAAATCAGGACAGAGGGGGAAAACAGTTCCAAGTCAAATTCAACTGGAAAAGAAAGATACACCCAGAGACCATCAAAATGCCTCCTACATGTCTTTTAGCCGTTCCACTTCTCCAGTATCTCAGGGAAGCAAGGTTTGGATTCCTCTTCTACTTGTCAAGAGGTAAAGCAGATTAAATTTGTCTGTAAATACTTCAGTACTATTATGTAATAAAATCTTCAATTCTTGGTAGTATTTTTCCCAGGATTCAAGGACCAGTTTGCATATTCCCACAGATGATATTGAAAACAGATCTTTTGTGTCCCAGAAAGTTGTCCAGGAATGAAGCATGCCAAAGCTGGACCTGTTTGCCATACATTTCAACAACCATTTTCTAAACATTTACTCCTTTCCTAATGAGACAATATGGAAGTTGGATGCATTTTAACTCCATGGCCTCAGAATTTTGCAGTATGTCTTTTTTGCATTACCACTGATACAAAAACTGTTTCTCATATCAGACCTAGAGAGCTTAGTCTCATAATTCTGTTTTAACCAAGCTATAACTGTCTTTCTCTGTTTTGAAGAAGGTGTTCACTTTTAGGTTCATATGTATATACTATACCACCAGGGCCTTTATAAGCCTAGCCATGCAGCCTAACCCAATTGTGTCTCCATATACCTTGGGTTTCTATTAGGATGGGTATGTTAGCTTGAAGGTGTCTGAGAGCTTTGGAGAGGTATGTTATGGCATCTGCTTCTGCCCAAGTACTGACTAACTCAGCAGCACTCTAGTCTCAATATAGTGAATGATTTTATTTAAAAACAGTAACTGGAGCACTCACCTAGGGAAAGCAACACCAAAACCAAAAACCTTGGTGTAAACTGACGTTTGCAAGGCTGAAAAACTTAAAGGTATTGCACTGTGGGAAATAGCCATTTACAGCATTCCCGACAAACACCAGCTCACATGGTGAAATTCATCCAGTAAGGACTCAGCCATATTAGACTACATCATGGTCAGCTCTCACTTCCGATCATTGCTCAAGGATATCTGTGCTATGCGAGGATCAGACCGTGGCTCCAATCATTCCCTCGTCCATGCCGTGATGCAGCTTTGCTTACAGCAGGCAGATCACCTCCAACAACCAGACTGTACTGGAAGCAACTGATGGCCCCCGTCCGCAAACAGGAATTCCAGATTGAACTACCAGAGTACTGGCCCAAATGGAGGAAGTGGAAGAGGCAGAAGAACAGATATCAAACTCCATCATGGAATGTGCCAAATCGCTATGCCTACCCATCCACTGCTGAATGCAGCCATGGATATCTGATGACTGCCTAGATCTCGTAGTCCAAAGGAGGCAGGCCAAGCTAGTTAACTACGAATAATCCTGGCAGCTCAGTTGAGAAGTTCATCAGAGACTGAAAGCAGAAAGGGAAGCATATTGAAGCCAGGTGGCATCCAGACACAAGTACCGCACCCTGTACAATGCCCTCAAACAACTGGATCCAAATGTGCTCAGCAACCAATGATCAGCGAACAGATCTAGAACAAGAGGCTGCACTGGTTTGGACATGTGCAGGATGGACACCCATGGCTTGCCATACAGATATTATGGAGAGTATCCCGCAAACTGGAAAATTCACAGATCTGCACCAAAGAAGACATGGGATAAACAGGTTGAAGAGGACCTGAGAAGCTGGCAACTCGACCTACAGGAGGCCAGAATCATTGCCATGGACCAAGCAGCATGGAAAGCCATCATGAATCCAGTGGCACCCAAAGTAGCATACCGACTACAGGATCGACCACGTCTGCCAGCTCGGGACACAATATGAAAAGAAGAAAGACTTTTCTCCACACTGGAATTGAAGGGTGGTACGGGTATATATATCTGGTCTGAAAATTGGAATGATAAGCATAACATGGACCACTCAAGCATAGGATGTTATAGATGAAAAATGCATATGTGATAGCTTAGATATGAGTGTATGAAATGAAGTGTCTTGCTGTATTTGAAATAACTTAAAGTTGACTTTAACCTACTTCAGAAGATAGATTGATTGGTTGTTCATTGCCTACTTCTGAAAATGAAGGGTTTTAAATAATAGAAGGTGAGACGTCCCTTCTCTGAGTCATTGATCAAGGAATCTCAATCCTTACCACTGACACTGGTGAGGGACATTCACTTGGAAAAAAATAGATACACATAGTATTTCTAGATGCAACTCTCTATACCAAGTATAATTTCCCTTAAGAGCACACAAGAAAAACACTCCCGTCCTGGGGCTGGATTTTCCTGTCTCTCACCAGGCCCCAAATAAGACCCCACACTGACCACAGCTGTAGAGTTGAGTCCCTAGCTGAGTGTTCCAAGCCAAGTCCTCCTCCACCCTCTCTTTGAAACCAGTGCTCTGTGTCCCTGTTCCAAGTAGCTCACACACACACACACACACACACACACACACGCACACACACACACACACACTCTGAAATTTCATTTTCACACACACACACACACACACACACACACACACACACACACACACACACACACACACACACACACACACACACACACACACCCCTGGGAAAGGCTGGCACAGATTTATCAGCTATATCCTCTCTGCCCAGACTAGACTGCCACAAGAACACTCCAAAGCCAGCTACTCTAAGGCTGTTACCAGGATACCCAATTATACTGAGCAAAATTAATACTAATATAAATGATAGTGTATGACCAGTGCAGCTAGGCTTTCAGGAGTGGCCAGAGTGTCACCAAATCAATATAAGCACTCTTAAAGGTTAGAATATTATCTAAAAGACCAGCCACAATGAAAAATGTAAGTATATTTAATAATAAGTAATAAAAGAACATGAAAATCTAAATGTCTGTATACAGTAAACACAAGAGTTTCAGTCACAGTAAATATTAAAAATAACATGGATAGAGTCACACAGATACAGGAAAAACATTGCTTAACTAACCTCGATATATTTTCCTGACTGATCTAAAGAATTACTGTTCCCTGGTTACTTACTAAAGCAAGGCAAGATGAAGTGGGTGAGTGATCTTTCTTTGTCAGGTTTCAAAAACAGATGGCCCTGAGACTTCTGTCTCATCTACTATTAAAGCATCATTTCAGGGATGGATTATGGAATGACATCACATACATTTGATCACCTGATTGTGGTTCCCACACTACCCCCTTTACTAAAACTGAACCAGAATTTAGCACATATGTGTCATAATACACACACATAGAGCTTTGCTAAGATGTGTTATAGCATCTGGAAGCTATAAAACCATTTCAAAAACTTCCACCCTTCTAGGGTAGCAATTAGTTCATCCCTAAGGACAGTACAGTAGGGTTCCTAGTCCTGTTTTTTACAGGCATTTTGTCTCTGGCTGCAATCAGAACTGTAAGATAAAATCTTTGTGACACCCAACACCAAATACGAAACAAAAACCAGAAAGCAAATGAACCAAATGAGTGTTCGGAGTCAGGTCCACAGAATAGGTACAACGGTATGCTGTAAACTCACAATAAGGCACCAGGCTGACTGATAGCAATACCAGAAATTTAATGCTTTTTAACGCCAACAAAATGTACCACACGTTTTCATCAAATAAGACTTCATCAGACAAACAGTCAAGTAACCCTCAGGTTTAAATACACATATAAATCACATGAATTGGCAATTAAGTTAATTAATCTAGTTTAAAACCACAGTAGTATTTTACTAAAAGTGCAAAATAACAAAACAATTATATTGTCCTTGTTAAAACCAGTAAAGAAATGTTCCCTAAAATATTAAAATTCTAAATAAATTTTAAATAAATTTTATGATCATAAAACTAGTTAGTGTATAGCTTTTTGTATTTGTTTCCATTCTTATTCTGTCCTGACATCAAACCCATATTATAGTCTAACCAGCTATTCAATGGATTTGTAAAAATAAGCAGGTAAATTATATCCTGTCAGATTTTAGTTTCAAATAAGGCACAATCGATATAGCTTCATTAAGTCCTGGGAATCTGTTAGATTCCAGGAGTATCTGCCAATGTGTCTCCCTATGGGAAAGTAGTGTCTCCCATGGACCACCCCTGGGATCTTGTATAACAGAGTCCAATACAAAAAAATTGTAAGAGGCATCCAAACATAATGTACTGTGCTTGTAGAGAGCATTTTTCATGTCTCGCTTGTTAATATCATAAAGGTGTTCGTACACTCTTCTACGGAGTTGTCTCTTGGTTTTGCCCACATAGAAAGCCTGACAGGACAGGCACAAAACCAAGTAGACAACTCCGAGGACAAGCAATTGTACAATCTGGTAGAACCGATCCTCCTGTTTCTACTTTCCACATACACAGTCTCCTTGTTAATTATATGCTTGCACTGAGAACAATGTCCACATCTAAATGTACCCTTACGTATGTTTCCAGTTGGATATTGTGTAGGCCCTGTCTCTAAAATTCTCTTAATATTGTAACCCTTTTTATAAACAGTTTTAAGGGTTAAAGTTTTAAAAACCTCCAAATCGGTCAACTCCTGAAAAGCCTTAAATTCCTTTTCAACTATCTGTCGGAATTTCCTAACGTTACCACTGTATTCTGTGATGAAAAGTAATTCTTGTCCTACACCATTGGATATACTAATGTCCTGTTGTATACTGGGTGGGTCCTGTCCTAAAATAGGCTTGAATCTTGTAGTTCTACCCAGGATCACCTCCTGTTTAACTTGGTTGATCATGTGCTCAGGGTACCCCCTATCCCTGAACATAGCAGTTAACTTGTCACATTCTTTATTAAAAAGGTGGTCCTGGGATGTCATTCGGGACGCCCTAACCATCTGTCCTTTGATAATACCTTTTTTCTGGTACTCAGGGTGAGAACTGGAGAAGTGCAAGTAACTGTTAGAAAAAGATGGTTTTCTATATACTGAGGAAGAAAACCCTGCTGCCCCCTTACTGATAGTAACGTCCAAATAATGGACTGTTTCTTCAAAAATCTCGTGGGTGAACTTTAAAAAACTGGTTGTACTATTTATATAAGTTAAAAACTCCTGAATGGTTTCTTTGGGGCCTACCCAAAAAATACAGATGTCGTCCAAGAATCTGACATAATGGTTCCAGTACTTCACAAACCTACTATTATTAATAAACTTCTTCTCCCAGGTGGCCATGACAATGTCTGCATATGTTGGGGCAAAATTGGCCCCCATGGACACTCCGGTGGTTTGTCTAAAGTACTCACCCCCATAGCTTATGTAGTTGTTTTCTAAGACCAACTCCACCAGGGTCATAATCATGTTCACCTCATTTGCTGTAGTCCCATTACATTCCCACAGGGCCTCTTCCAACCATTCCAAACCCACTACTGTGGGAATAACAGAGAACAAATCGACCACATCAATTGTTATAAATACTAGGTTGGGGTTGTATAAATTGTTAGTAATACTTCGTAAAAATTGCCAAGAGTCCTTAACTAAATAAGGTTCTCTGCCCCACACGTGTTTTAGTTTCCAATCAAGAAATTTAGCAATGGAATGGGTCTTAGACCCTTGAGCAGCCACTATGGGACGTGGGGAGGGTCCTCCATACACTTGTGTATTTTAGGTACACCGAAAATGGTAGGTACCTTGGGATGATTGTTTTCCAAAAAAGAATATGTATCAAATTCGATGACCTCCTGGTCTAACATATCTTTTATAGTGAGGTCAATCTTTTTGTATGAAAGATACACCTCTTGGATGGAAGAAACAGTATATTTGTTAGTATCATATAGGATATCTCCCATCTTACTTTCATATAGAACCTGGCTCATAAGTACTGTGCCCCCACCCTTGTCTGGCTGCATGACCCTGATGGAATGATTATATGCTAGGTCATGTAAAACTACATACTCTTCATCACTAAGATTGTATTCAAAGCTAGTTCGACCTAATTCTTTGCGAATTTCTTTTTCAATTCTTAGCTCCAAATTACTTAATTGTGGATGAAGAGGTGGATTGAAGGCACTGGACTTTTTTAACAATAATGTTGGAGCAACTGGGGCATATCCAAATAAATGCTGAAAATTAAGTTTACGAATAAGCATTTTCACATCCAAAATACAATTGACCAGGTGGCAACCCCGGGTTGGAACAAATTTGTAACCTTTGGTGAGTAAATTAAAATGTGCATCTGTAACCGGTACATCACTATAATTATATATGTGATAACCTTGCTTAACATGTAACCGGTACTCACCCTTTTCTGTTACAGTGATACTGTTGTCTACTACCAATCCTGGTTCCTGTTCCTCCCCCTCCCCCTCCCTGGGTTGTTCCTGCCCTGGGAAAAGTCTGGGAAACAGGATAGTCTTGTACCCCTTGTTGGTTTCGAATACGCTCTGATCTTCTTGGTAAAACCCCCCCTTCCGTCTCCCCAACTGGGTTAGTGGGACCCTGATCTTCATCCTCCCCTAGGGCTCCTGTTGCTGCCTCGACGTGGGGTAAGTTATTCTCATACAATTCTGGAGCTGAATGATTCTTACCCCTGAATTGGGGTGGATTGGGGTATTGTCGCCCCTCCTTATATTCCCTGAGGTCCCTTTTCAACTTGTTGGACTTTCTCTTAATAATAATGTCACAGTGGTGATCAATATTTTTACGAATGTTATAATATTGTACTTTGTGTGATTCCACAGTAAACAGTAAATCATTAATAATAGCTTCATGACATTTAAATATTTGCTCAGAAAGTCCTTGAATATCTTTTTCATTTTTCTTTATGATGGCTCGCATAATGTCCATTCCACATCGGTCAAAAGCTTGGATCAATTCATCATGAAAGTCACTTCCAATAAGCACATTGTTTGGATATTTATGCACTCTCAAACCTTTGGGCACAATGCCCTTATTAATACATTCAAACAGGTATGCATTATCTAAAACCAAACTCTTGTACCTGTATAAAGTGTCCTCAAGGAAATGAAGATTGTCCCCAAAAGTTAATCTCTCCGTTGTGTTACTCGTGTGAATGCCCACAGAGTTAAAATCATGTTTGTTGTTCACCCAGTCAGAAAAGGAAGCAGTAAAAGGTTGCGACTCATGGGTAGAAGCCGGCTGGTAACAAGGAATAGAAGAACCGGGTACACAGTCCCTGGCTGCCGCTGATGTATCCATCGACCCTACAACTTCAGCATTCTCCATGTGTTGTCTCAAATTTCCTTGTCCCAAATTAGTAGCTGAAACACCATCCCTAAAGATTGCTGGTGTTTTGAAAAATTCTGAAACATCCGTACTGGCGGTTTCAGACCTCTGTATACTCCGGACTGTACCATTGTTACCCGCACCTGCGGGGGAAACTGCTGGCTGAATGCGGCTCCTTAAACCAACAAGTTGCAAAACCTCTTGCTGGTTTTGAATAACCGTTTGTAACCCCTGTCCCAATGGGGTTAACAATTGTATCAGATTAGTTAGCTGGCCCGTGAGCTGGGAAATTTCTCCGGTTACTGTTGAAACACCGGATCCGTGCCCTACCTCTGCAGGACTGCCCGAACTCGAATCCATGACACCCAACACCAAATACGAAACAAAAACCAGAAAGCAAATGAACCAAATGAGTGTTCGGAGTCAGGTCCACAGAATAGGTACAACGGTATGCTGTAAACTCACAATAAGGCACCAGGCTGACTGATAGTAATACCAGAAATTTAATGCTTTTTAACGCCAACAAAATGTACCACACGTTTTCATCAAATAAGACTTCATCAGACAAACAGTCAAGTAACCCTCAGGTTTAAATACACATATAAATCACATGAATTGGCAATTAAGTTAATTAATCTAGTTTAAAACCACAGTAGTATTTTACTAAAAGTGCAAAATAACAAAACAATTATATTGTCCTTGTTAAAACCAGTAAAGAAATGTTCCCTAAAATATTAAAATTCTAAATAAATTTTAAATAAATTTTATGATCATAAAACTAGTTAGTGTATAGCTTTTTGTATTTGTTTCCATTCTTATTCTGTCCTGACATCAAACCCATATTATAGTCTAACCAGCTATTCAATGGATTTGTAAAAATAAGCAGGTAAATTATATCCTGTCAGATTTTAGTTTCAAATAAGGCACAATCGATATAGCTTCATTAAGTCCTGGGAATCTGTTAGATTCCAGGAGTATCTGCCAATGTGTCTCCCTATGGGAAAGTAGTGTCTCCCATGGACCACCCCTGGGATCTTGTATAACAGAGTCCAATACAAAAAAATTGTAAGAGGCATCCAAACATAATGTACTGTGCTTGTAGAGAGCATTTTTCATGTCTCGCTTGTTAATATCATAAAGGTGTTCGTACACTCTTCTACGGAGTTGTCTCTTGGTTTTGCCCACATAGAAAGCCTGACAGGACAGGCACAAAACCAAGTAGACAACTCCGTAGGACAAGCAATTGTACAATCTGGTAGAACCGATCCTCCTGTTTCTACTTTCCACATACACAGTCTCCTTGTTAATTATATGCTTGCACTGAGAACAATGTCCACATCTAAATGTACCCTTACGTATGTTTCCAGTTGGATATTGTGTAGGCCCTGTCTCTAAAATTCTCTTAATATTGTAACCCTTTTTATAAACAGTTTTAAGGGTTAAAGTTTTAAAAACCTCCAAATCGGTCAACTCCTGAAAAGCCTTAAATTCCTTTTCAACTATCTGTCGGAATTTCCTAACGTTACCACTGTATTCTGTGATGAAAAGTAATTCTTGTCCTACACCATTGGATATACTAATGTCCTGTTGTATACTGGGTGGGTCCTGTCCTAAAATAGGCTTGAATCTTGTAGTTCTACCCAGGATCACCTCCTGTTTAACTTGGTTGATCATGTGCTCAGGGTACCCCCTATCCCTGAACATAGCAGTTAACTTGTCACATTCTTTATTAAAAAGGTGGTCCTGGGATGTCATTCGGGACGCCCTAACCATCTGTCCTTTGATAATACCTTTTTTCTGGTACTCAGGGTGAGAACTGGAGAAGTGCAAGTAACTGTTAGAAAAGATGGTTTTCTATATACTGAGGAAGAAAACCCTGCTGCCCCCTTACTGATAGTAACGTCCAAATAATGGACTGTTTCTTCAAAAATCTCGTGGGTGAACTTTAAAAAACTGGTTGTACTATTTATATAAGTTAAAAACTCCTGAATGGTTTCTTTGGGGCCTACCCAAAAAATACAGATGTCGTCCAAGAATCTGACATAATGGTTCCAGTACTTCACAAACCTACTATTATTAATAAACTTCTTCTCCCAGGTGGCCATGACAATGTCTGCATATGTTGGGGCAAAATTGGCCCCCATGGACACTCCGGTGGTTTGTCTAAAGTACTCACCCGCATAGCTTATGTAGTTGTTTTCTAAGACCAACTCCACCAGGGTCATAATCATGTTCACCTCATTTGCTGTAGTCCCATTACATTCCCACAGGGCCTCTTCCAACCATTCCAAACCCACTACTGTGGGAATAACAGAGAACAAATCGACCACATCAATTGTTATAAATACTAGGTTGGGGTTGTATAAATTGTTAGTAATACTTCGTAAAAATTGCCAAGAGTCCTTAACTAAATAAGGTTCTCTGCCCCACACGTGTTTTAGTTTCCAATCAAGAAATTTAGCAATGGAATGGGTCTTAGACCCTTGAGCAGCCACTATGGGACGTAGGGGAGGGTCCTCCATACACTTGTGTATTTTAGGTACACCGAAAATGGTAGGTACCTTGGGATGATTGTTTTCCAAAAAAGAATATGTATCAAATTCGATGACCTCCTGGTCTAACATATCTTTTATAGTGAGGTCAATCTTTTTGTATGAAAGATACACCTCTTGGATGGAAGAAACAGTATATTTGTTAGTATCATATAGGATATCTCCCATCTTACTTTCATATAGAACCTGGCTCATAAGTACTGTGCCCCCACCCTTGTCTGGCTGCATGACCCTGATGGAATGATTATATGCTAGGTCATGTAAAACTACATACTCTTCATCACTAAGATTGTATTCAAAGCTAGTTCGACCTAATTCTTTGAATTTCTTTTTCAATTCTTAGCTCCAAATTACTTAATTGTGGATGAAGAGGTGGATTGAAGGCACTGGACTTTTTTAACAATAATGTTGGAGCAACTGGGGCATATCCAAATAAATGCTGAAAATTAAGTTTACGAATAAGCATTTTCACATCCAAAATACAATTGACCAGGTGGCAACCCGGGTTGGAACAAATTTGTAACCTTTGGTGAGTAAATTAAAATGTGCATCTGTAACCGGTACATCACTATAATTATATATGTGATAACCTTGCTTAACATGTAACCGGTACTCACCCTTTTCTGTTACAGTGATACTGTTGTCTACTACCAATCCTGGTTCCTGTTCCTCCCCCTCCCCCTCCCTGGGTTGTTCCTGCCCTGGGAAAAAATCGGGTAAACAGGATAGTCTTGTACCCCTTGTTGGTTTCGAATACGCTCTGATCTTCTTGGTAAAACCCCCCCTTCCGTCTCCCCAACTGGGTTAGTGGGACCCTGATCTTCATCCTCCCCTAGGGCTCCTGTTGCTGCCTCGACGTGGGGTAAGTTATTCTCATACAATTCTGGAGCTGAATGATTCTTACCCCTGAATTGGGGTGGATTGGGGTATTGTCGCCCCTCCTTATATTCCCTGAGGTCCCTTTTCAACTTGTTGGACTTTCTCTTAATAATAATGTCACAGTGGTGATCAATATTTTTACGAATGTTATAATATTGTACTTTGTGTGATTCCACAGTAAACAGTAAATCATTAATAATAGCTTCATGACATTTAAATATTTGCTCAGAAAGTCCTTGAATATCTTTTTCATTTTTCTTTATGATGGCTCGCATAATGTCCATTCCACATCGGTCAAAAGCTTGGATCAATTCATCATGAAAGTCACTTCCAATAAGCACATTGTTTGGATATTTATGCACTCTCAAACCTTTGGGCACAATGCCCTTATTAATACATTCAAACAGGTATGCATTATCTAAAACCAAACTCTTGTACCTGTATAAAGTGTCCTCAAGGAAATGAAGATTGTCCCCAAAAGTTAATCTCTCCGTTGTGTTACTCGTGTGAATGCCCACAGAGTTAAAATCATGTTTGTTGTTCACCCAGTCAGAAAAGGAAGCAGTAAAAGGTTGCGACTCATGGGTAGAAGCCGGCTGGTAACAAGGAATAGAAGAACCGGGTACACAGTCCCTGGCTGCCGCTGATGTATCCATCGACCCTACAACTTCAGCATTCTCCATGTGTTGTCTCAAATTTCCTTGTCCCAAATTAGTAGCTGAAACACCATCCCTAAAGATTGCTGGTGTTTTGAAAAATTCTGAAACATCCGTACTGGCGGTTTCAGACCTCTGTATACTCCGGACTGTACCATTGTTACCCGCACCTGCGGGGGAAACTGCTGGCTGAATGCGGCTCCTTAAACCAACAAGTTGCAAAACCTCTTGCTGGTTTTGAATAACCGTTTGTAACCCCTGTCCCAATGGGGTTAACAATTGTATCAGATTAGTTAGCTGGCCCGTGAGCTGGGAAATTTCTCCGGTTACTGTTGAAACACCGGATCCGTGCCCTACCTCTGCAGGACTGCCCGAACTCGAATCCATGACACCCAACACCAAATACGAAACAAAAACCAGAAAGCAAATGAAATCTTTGTGGCCAAACCAGGTAATTTAATTTTAGACTATTTTTCAAAGTTAGCTGGACTGAGATTAATTACTTCTCTTCCAGTATCCTCTGTTACAATATATTCATTTCAACAATTACAATACAGTCTGACATACAGGTGTATTTCTTTTCTGTCCAGCAGGACTCACTGTTGGTACATTTTTAACCAAGCAGCTTTACAAATACATTTTCTACACAAGCACCTGTATGAATCAGTTTGATATACAAATGACATATAATTCTTTACAAAACTCCAGATAGCTATGCTGACATATGTTACACATCCACTTTTCTACTCCCTCTGGCATAGCTGGCACTACCTCACATCGTCACAGAATGTTGTGGATGATGGGGGGGGGGGATAACAAAGGGGAATGGTCACACTGGTCAGCACACTGCTACATCTAGAGGTACTAGCTGTCAAAAGTAACAAAGAGGGCAGTTACATAATGGTTAGCTTGAGGGTTTTTAAGATCTTTGTTACCTTAGTTTTTATATATATATATATATATATATATATATATATATATATATATATATATATTATATCTTCTTCTTCTTTTGGCTTTTCCTGGTTAGGGGTCGCCACAGTGGATCACCTGTCCACTCATGACTGGCAGTGGAGTTTTATGGTGTTGAGTTGCCAGCACAGCGCCCAACCTTCCATAGAAGGCACATTCACGCACTCACGCCTAGGGCCAATTTAGAGTGCCCAATCCACCTACAGCATGTCTTTTGGCATGTGGGAGGAAACTGAAGCACCCGGAGGAAACCCACGCGACCACAGGGAGGAAATGCAGACTCCGCACAGAAGGCACCCCAGCCGAGGATTGAACCAGAGAACCTCTGGCTGTGAGGCGGCAATGCTAACCACTGCACCAACTTGGCCGCCTATATATATTATATATTTATTATTTATTTATTTAAGTTTGATGACCGGGGAAGTCCACTGGGCCAGAAGAGCTCATTTTCAGTGGAGACCCGTGGAGAAAAGCTCCAAAACAAATTACAGTTACATTTATTACAACTTGCAGGTTACAAAAAAGGGCAAAAATTTGTACATTTCAATTACATATTGCAAGTTACTAGGGACACACCAAGTAACTGTGCAGAAAAAGTTAAAGACATTTCAGAGTGTGTAATACAGTATGTTAAAAGCTCAAGTGAGTAAAACATTTAAAATATATAGTAACTAGCTTATAATGGTAGGTAGAAGAGATCAGATACAGAGTGAAATTCGTGGCAGGAGAATTCTGTGCAAGCTGAGATATAGCTGTTATTTCTTTTAGTTTAGGTGGTCTATAATGCATGGAGACAGTAACAGAAGGGCTTGAGAATACCACTGAAGATGCACAGTCCAAGGCAGCAGAGAGAATCTTAAGGAGTTGTGCAGAAAGGGAGAGGGGATTAAGTTGGAGTGTGGCATGGGCATATCCATTTGGATGATAGATCAGATAGTAGCTGGGTTTTGAAATTGTCATACTGGAGAAGGTTGCGAAGGAGGGGGGGATTCCATTTTTTGGCTATGGAGTAGGAGAGAAGTAGCTGACTTGGAGGATGAGATGGTTTATGGATTTGAAGGAGATTTTGGTTTGTGGATCTGAGTTGGCGGTTGGGTATATAGGGTTTTAAGGATGTAGCCAGAGAAGGGCAGTTTGCAGGTTTGTAGATAAGTTTGTGGGCAGTGGTGACTTTTAGGTAACTAAGGTAGTTGGGAAGTTCAAGCCAACTGAGGGTGAGGAAGGAGTGACAGTGGTGGGAAGAGTATTTATAATTGTTTGCAAATTTGCAGATTTTGTGGTAGCAGGATTCAAGTTTGATGTGTATGTTTGTGAACAGGGGTGCACCATACATTAGGGCGGGGAGCAAGAAAGTAGATGCCAGGGTTTGGCGGGTAGAGGGGCAGAGGAAGTGGTTGTGTCTGTAGAGAAGACCCAACTTTTGGTGAGTTTTTTTGATTGCAGAGTGGATGTTTGTGTCAAATTTTAGTTCTTCATTTATGATGACACCGAGAAGTTTTGTGCTGGGGACTATATCAAGGGTAGTGTTATTCTGGCTTTGTATGATGAATGAGGTTTTATCGATAGTTGATTTTTGCTGGGGCAGAAGATCAATAGTTTTGTTTTATTTGCATTCAGGGCTAGGTGGTTGGACTGCATCCAGATTTCTGTTTTAGAGAAGGCTAATTGTGTTTTTGCTAGAAGCTTGGAGGGTGAGAAAGCTGAGCAGATGATGGTCAAGTCATCTGCATACTGGATGACAGTTGAGTCTGGAACAGAGTGGTGAAAGTTGTTAATAAATAGGTTAAAGAGTAGCGGGCCAAGAACAGATCCTTCGGGAACACCTGTGGGTGTAGGAAGGAAGGAGGAGGTGGAGGTTTTCCATTGGACTGCTTGTTGGCGGTTGGATAGGTAGCTGGAAAACCTAGAGGGGGGGAGAGAGGTGTAGAGTAGAGAGTTGTGATATGAGAAGGGTGTGGGAGATGGTATCAAAGGCTTTTGACAGATCAATGAATAATGCAGATACAAATTTGCCTGAGTCACATTCTTGGTTGTTGGTTTCTAGAAAGGAAAGAAGGGCAGTTATGGTGGAGTGACCAGGATGGAAACCATGCTGGGTAGGGGAGAGGAGATTATTTTGGGTTAGGAGCATCATTAGTTGAGCTTGGATGGTTTTCTCAAGAATTTTAGACAGAGGGGATAGGATGGCGATGGGTCTGAAGTTGGTGTTGTCAGTATTTTTACCAACTTTGTGGAGGGGAATGATGTAGGCATGGCGCCAGATGGAAGGGACGTATGATTCTTGAATGGATGTATTTATAAGTATAGAGACGGGAAAGGAGATGCTGTCTGCAGATAGTTTGAAGAATATATGAGGAAGATTGGCAGGTGCATTGTGGCAGGGTTTGAGTTTGAGGAGGAGTCTTTTTATCATGCTTGTGGGAATGGGCTTAAGGAAGAAGGATGAGGAGGAGTTTAACTGGGTGGAGAGGGGGTTTTGGAGTGAGGCGTTGTGGTTAGGGGAGGGGGGTGGGAAGGAGTTGGATAGTTTGGCTATACAGTCTATGAAGAAGGAATTGAATTGAGAGGTAGTGTCGAGGTCAGAGAGGGTGGAATTGGGACATGGGGTTTTCTTTATTACCAGGATTTAATATAGATGAGTTGGAGTCCCAGAATTTTTTGGGGTTTGTTGAGTGCAGAGACTGAAGTTTGGAATAGTGAGCTTTGCAGTCTTTGATAATTAGCTTTTTGGTGGAGTTCCGGAGTTGCTTAAATTCTAGGAGGGAGCTTGGGTTTTTATTTTTTTGATACTGCCTCCATATATTCCCCCTTGTATAAACACGTCAGATTTGGCACACTTGATAGGGCAGTAGACAATCTTTAGTGAAGATATTTGGGTATTTTGGGTACTGGAATATAATAATATCAATGACACAAGTGATGAAAAGCCCCAGATAATGCTTGCTACTGAGAACAGATGCCTTACGAGGTAAATAGCTGCACAAAACTGGCACAAAAGAAGTATATAGGATACTTGAGAGGAAAAGGGAAATGCACCTATTACTAATAGAGACGTAGGTCATCAGCCAAACTTGACTGGTTTTATTGCTCTTGTGAGTACATTTATATAATGAAATATGTGGACTATCTGCCCCGAGTGCTCTCCGATCACTCTCCCACCCTACTGAATTGGAGCTGGGCACAAGAATGCATCAAATGCATTAGAAAGCAAATATTTCTTTGTAAGGGCATAGAATATTGTAGGGGCTTAAAGGACTTGGTTAGGGGGCACCTCGAATGGGCATGAGATAGGGATACATCCACTTGGATTAAATGTGAAGAATTGAAAAGCATAAAAGATAAAATGAGAGAGAGAAGAAGAGAAGCAGATGCCCAGCTTAGAAACCCACAAAATAAGGTGCTAGAGATGGGTAGAAAAATTAAAGAAAGGGAGTTTGCAGAATGTAAGGATAAAATAGCAAGATTATTAGATTACAAAAATGAACAAGCTCAAATAGCACTGCATACTGTAAATTTCAAGAAATCTCCCTGGGACTCAAAATTTCTTGCAGCAAAGTCGAGGGGGTTAGTGGGCAGAAAGAATGATATTCAGTGTTAAAAACAAAAGAACATGCAGTTCCAGTAGAAATCTTGGAATCAGTTAGACCCAGCTGTTTGAATGATATGGGACAACAAGCAAAGGTAAAGTCAGACAGAAAGATTTAAATAGCATTCCATTATCCAAGGTCGATTGGAGATGTGCACCTCTATTATTAATGAAATCTGGCCTTTACTTTTGTAATGGTTTAATGGTATTTTGGAAGGGGAAGGAATTTCATACTCATGGAAGGAAGTTGTAATTATGATCCTAAGCAGGGAAGGAATTCCTTACTAACTGAATCCTACTGTCCCCTATCAGGCTTAACTCGCAATTAGAAAAAACATTATAGGTTGTTTGGTGAAAAGAATGAGCAATATTTTATTGAAATTAGTTAAAATAGACAAAGTACAGTTTGTGATGAGTAGAAGCACTTCAGACAATCTAATAAAACTATGAAACTATTCGAGGAGGTTTAGTTAGAGTATCAGCAACTACTTATGCTGAGCCTTGATGCAGGGAAAACATTTGACAGTTGATTGAGGATACCTTTTTGTTGTGTTTTAGCATGTGGGTTTCTTGGATAAATTCATTAGACTGTTTTCCTCCTTTTGTGGCTAGGAATATAATTGGGAACTAATTATCTTTATCACTGGCTGTTAGAAGAGAAAGACCAGACAGCGATGCTCCTTCTTACCCTGTCTGCTTGTCATCTATGTAGATTCATTGTTGGATCAACTTCAGAATGCTCTATTCACAGGAGTTAAAAGTGGGAATATCTAACATATATTATCCCTTTACATGGATGATCTCCTAGTTAATATGAATAAACCAGAAATGGAATTATGGGAAGTGAATGTTTTAGAAGGTTTTGGTGTAGTTTTGGGATACAGAATTAACATAGAAAATCTAAAACAGTAGGGATTAATTATGCTCCTACACAGGAGCTGAGGAAGGAATATTCTTTTCTAGATGGGCTTGGTCCACTGAAGTACTTGGAGACTATATTGGGATACACAGTTTCAGAGTCTGTGCAACTAATGTATGCTAGCATTGTAGGAATTGTAAAAAACTGCTGTAGACTGTGGATGAAATTAATAATTGACATGAGCCAAAGAATACAGTTGCTTCAGTGGATTATGCTTTCCCTTTTGATAGACACAGCAACAGTATACTAGTGATGCCACCTAGACAAACAGTGCAACATTTAAAGCGCATTACACAAGAGATTTTATAGAACTTAAAAAAAAACAGAGCTAGGGATTTTTTAGCACTTTTCGTGAAAGATAGGGAGCATTGGCTTACAGACTTAAGAGTTGAATGTGCAATCTGCCTGGCTTTCTTTGTTGTATAAAATAAGTAATTCTGGCTACTTAGCTAAATGGAAATGCAATGCATCTGTCAGACATAGTTGGTGTGTTGGGTGTATGGCATAAAGTCGTAGGAGGGGAAGAAAGTGACTTGTAAGTGTAAATTAACTTTATTGAGGGGAATGCTGCATGAGGTAGAAAGAGCACTGGAGCTGGTTAAAGCAACAATGTGGGAAAAGAAAACCTAGCACCAGTATTATTAGATCCAAGTTTGTACCCATGGGGTAGGCTGTTAGAGGGATTATAATTCTAGAGAAAATAGTAGTATAGCGGAAAATGATTTTTGAAGTGGGATTTGCGGAAAGGTTTGGTTTTGTTAAAGACACTTTCTCGTACTGTGAGCTGAGAAAGATGTCTTATCATTCTGCAAACTCATAACAGTCAAGTAGCAAACCAACCGGACTTAGCAAGCTGGCTAGTTGAGGCAAGAAGTCATACCTGTAGAGAGAAGGGGCACTTGTACACAGAATATAGGATGCTCAGTAGGAACTCAAAGGATAGAAAAAAATAAGTACAGACTGAGTTGGGAGACAGAGTTAAACTGCCAAATATGGGAGAGTCAGTGGGAAAATTGAAAAAAGTTAAGATATGCCATGGAATCATTGCAGTACAGATTCCTTGGATGGCATATTCTTTTCAAATTCTTATGCATGCCTATTGGGACAGCTAGAATGTATGCAGGACTAGAGACAGAGGGTGCATGAGGTGCAAAGAGTAGTTGCATATTTTTGAAAATGTGAAGCATTGGACAATACAAAAGGGATATACAAAGTTTAATGATTGAAATAATTGGCACTTCTATGCAGCTCACATCTGTACACTGTTTCTGACATCACTTATGGATATGGAGTGCATAGATACAAATAACTATGTGTTGACACATCTTTTGATGAACATAGCGAAAAAGGAGGTAACCAGAAGCTGGAAGAACACAGAGTCTTCAGCGGTTAGTTTGGTATTAGACATCTTGAATTGTTTGATATAAAGTTAAGAATGACACATTACCAAGCCATAAATAGAGTAAACACTGGATAGCCCCCCATAACTGCATATTTCGTGAAAAGAAAGGAAAACTAGTGTAGTGTAATTAGGGCAGTTTAAGTCAGCAGGGATCTTCTGCTTGGTGGGAGTGCACTGGGCATAGGGTAAGGAGGAGAATATAATACAGTAGGGAATTACTGAGTGGGGTCAATAGACCATGTATCTTTACTTTAAAGTGAATTTGATTAATTGAATGAGTCCATAAACATATACCTGTCTTGTGTGAATAATAGGTTTAGTTTTCTTTGCTGTTTGCAATTGTCAGTATGTGAATTCAGTTTTGCATAGCAGAACAACTAAATATATTGATAAACAGATTTGGAGTAGCAGAGTAGTGGATGGATGGAGGAATTGTGAGGTTCTCACACACACACATATATACATGAAATTATGATGTGATGGATTTTTTGAACATTGATGGAAGAGATTATTGTGAACCTTTTCTAATCCATGGTTTTAGGCCACTCAGTATCTATTAGCTAGCTTCGTATTGGTATTATCAAACAAAAAGCTTATAAGTAGTCACTAAGGCAAGCTGTTAATGTGCTATGCATGTGGACTTCAAACTTTGTAAACCTGAACCCTACGAAATAATGTATTAAAATATAATTTGTCCCATTCTGTTATTTTTTGCTATGGTAAGTATAAGAAACTCCTGCAAGGCATTGCTAGAATATCTTATTTTAGATATTTATCTGCACAAGATACTTTAGGAGCTGCTATCTGGATTACTGGCAATACCTTCACTAAACACTAAAAGTTAGAAGCTCAGTGTAGATATCTTTTTTACTGACCGTCTCCTGTGGGAACCAAGCACTGCTTAGAATTCTGACAAATTTTATGATTTATTGTTACAACAGTCCTTCCAAAACAAAATAGTGTATTTGTGATAAAGATGTCCCTTCCACATTTCCCTTTTTGAGATTTGTGTATGCACATACTGTGCTCTTGACTTGTATATTTAAACAGTTTTATATTTGTCCGGGTCTTTGAATACTCATGTCCTTGTTATAGTTTTGGGCTCAGCATCAGATGTTTGTCTACCACAAAAATATTTTTCCACAGAACCTTCTGTGTTCAAAGAACCAAAGGAAATGTATGACAGCACTGGATTTGTATGAGAGTCTCACTCCACTTGTTTACTTGTCTTCTCACGCATAAAACCAGTGTTAGTATTTGTAAGGAAATAGGGACAAATTGCAAAATTCTGCAGGACAAAAGGAAACTGTGGTAGATTTACTGTTACAGGGCCCTGACCTGTAAAACCTACTCTTATAGCAACTGTTTTACACAGCTGTAATGTATAGTGACCACTCCTCAAAGAGATACTGTTATAAGTATCTTGTACAGCTAAGCTACAGTTCCAGCTTCCAGCACAGTAGGTAAGGTCCCCAGACAATACAAATTATCCTGTCTACACTGTGGAGTGTTCAGAGCACCACCAAAATAAATGATGTACTGAGCTCCTCTTCAGTGTTCCCATACATTTGCACTGGGGTACATTGACTGTATACTCATAGACATGGAAATTTGTGTATGAATTTTAGGTAATTCATTAGAGTGGCCAAGATATGATGTTTGCATTGTGTAGAATGAATCTGACGACTTGTATTTGGCCTTTTTTCCACATCAAAGTTGAATGTTCAGCTCACATTTGCAATGTTAGTCTCATTCGACATTGTCAAGGTCCAGATGGTTATTAATAGCATCTTTGTTTAACAACCACAGTAATATGCATTTCATTAAGAAGAAACATTAGGTATAAAATGACAAAAATTGTTTTAAGTGTATTATTTTCTTTTCTTAGGCCTGCAGTGAAGAAGAAGAAGAAAAAACCTGGACCAAGCACATCAGAATGGAGCATTCAAGCTACACCATCCTCTTTATCTGTTGCTGCAGATGAACCTGATAATTCTATGGCAGTTGTGAAAAAAAAGAAGAAATCAATGGCTATAAAAAATTTACCTACCCTTGATGCGTTTCAGTCTGATGAGCATACCTTGTTTTATAACTGAATATTCTGCTTCCAGTGTACTACTCCTTTATCTAAGCTTTGGAGTAAGATCTGTTGAGCTGTGTCTCTATTAAAGTATGTAAGGGTGCACTAGGAAAGATATATGGGTGGAGGGCACTGGAACGCATGGCAAGTGCCCCAACACCCAGTAGACAGGCATCCTAATGTCAAACTCACTGATATCAATGCATTCTGTGCATGCTCTGGAGATTTCCCCAGAGCAGACTAAACCAATGACAAGTGTTTTTGCATGGCAGCAAACCCTCCTCCACCCCCACACCCTTTGCTAACTATATATATATATATATATATATATATATATATATATATATATATATATATATATATATATATATATATATATATAAAATGTATATGTATATATAAGTTTACTATTAAACTTTTGGGATTGAGATGTCCGCAGGTGGAAAATTCAAACACAGATGTTCGAATTTTCACCTGGCTGAACATCTCAGTGTCCGAAAGTTTATGTTAGCAAATGTACTGTGCATTCACTAATATAAATTCAAAGAACTGTAGAGAGATCGCGGTCCAATGCAGTTTGGGAAATTCATCCCTTTCCTCACTGTAGCATGATCTCGAAGTTGGGATATATAGTTAGCAGGGAGTGTGGGGGGCATAGGGGGGCTTGCCCCCCTGCAAAAACATGATGTTAGGTATAGGAGTTTACTTTACGTTAGCTCCTATACGGACATCGTGTGATGTTTTCGAAAACAATGTTGAATCTGCTGAATTCGATCAACGGATTCGACATTGTAACTCGTTCTATTATTTGACTTTTGAGGTTTACTTTCAATATGTCTGTCAAAAATTATTTTGACATCCGACATATTGATAGTAAACTGTATATATATATATATATATATATATATATATATATGTGTGTGTGTGTGTGTGTGTGTGTGTAATTATGCCTTGCTTATGAATGCAACATACCCAAGCGTCTGAGGAACCTTAAAATCAAAACACTAAGCATTAAGAAACCATTTAAAATGTATATACTTATTATGTAGGTTATTTTTTGCTGGTTGTTCTAGTGTCTGTAGTCTCTTTAGTTCTCTCTACTCTCACTTTTCTTGCTGGCTGGTGTTGCATACTTTCTGGCTGCTGTGGTATGCAAGGTCTAAAGGTCTACAGTGCTTCTTTTCCAGATGTTCAGTACTCCAAATGAGTGAGAAAGTGCCTTTTCAAAATATGCCATTTTCTGTCTGTTGGGTAGTGGGAGAAATACGCATTCCACCAATATGCAACAATGAAAGAAAATTTTTGTCTGTTTAAGATTCATTACTCCACATTCGTTCTTTGCAGCATACTGTATTGTAACCAATAGTGCTAACATCAGCAATTGCACTTCTTGGCAGTAGAAGCTGTTGTACCAATATTTTATTTTAGAAAGCATACATGCTTAAAAAGTTTTATCACCCTTTTGTATGATCTGTTTTTTTCAGAGCCTGAGTTTGTGAATTGAGACCGTTCAGGACCTGAAATTATGACATCACAAAGCAGATGCTATTAACTTTATGCAAAGGTCATCGACTTGAAAAAGCACTTTGTGATATTCACTTGCTGATTAACATTTTTACAGAAATGTTCTCAGATGGTATTAGCTGTTCAGTATTTTCCTCTAAAACATTTTGCAAGTTCTAGTAAGCCAAGGTTTGTTTATGACATTTTATGTAAAACATACAATATTGTAATCATTATGTTCTTGTATATATGTACATTTAATGCAAGAGTGATAGAAGTGTAATTGGCTTGATGACTTTTTCATTTTAATGTGGACTTTAAACCAACAGCAATATGTATTTTATGTTATTTTGTATTGGCTATTTCAAGATGTCCTGCTACTGTACAGTTTTGTAAGGTTACTTTCAGACTGGATTAGAATCCATCATGGTCATTTTCATTGTCCCATGTAGCTACCTTGGTATTCACAGAAGAAACTCATCTCCAAAGCAGTCTTGAAGATTATCTGCTGTACAGCACTTCAGTTGTACAGGCAGCGGCGTTGCCATGTTTTGTTTTTGATAATGCCACTTTTATATAAAATACAATGTGATTTAAATATATGCTCATTTTTTATTATATTTAAAATATTGGTTATCTTTGTTGTTATTATGCCTTTTTAAAATATCTATATTTTTGCAGGTTTGCATATGACAGGATAAAGAAAATATATTCCAAGGGCTAACACCAAGTTTTTATTTTTGTGAAATCAAAGGTTATTACATTAATGTCATTTTCTTTATGTTGAATGTATATATATATATATATATATATATATATATATATATATATATTCATAAATAGACTAATTGATGGACAGGCAAGAGAAGAGAGAGGGACAGAGTAGAAGAACTAGAAAAGAGACATACTGCACAGGATATCTTGCAGTTCTGAAATACAAGGGCCTGATTCCAAAAGAACCACTCTCAGTGCAAGTCTGCCCTGATTCCGAAGACTTGCTCTCAGTGTAAGTGACTTACTTCAGTATGAAGGCCCAGCTATAAACAGGCTTACATTGGGGGCCAGATTCCAAAAGATCTGCTCTCATTGTAAGTGATCACTTACACAGAGAGCAGGTCTTTTGGAACTATATATATATATATATATATATATATATATATATATATATATATATATATATATATATATATATATATATATTTACAGTATGGAGACACAGTAAGAACATAAAGCCATTGGAAAGTCCAAATCCTGACACTGTAGTGTGTAAAGTAGTTATACCAATATTATGTGTAGTATCTTGAGAAAATGGTAAGCTACTGGAATAGATTGTACACATATGTATTAGACAAACATGTAGAACCAATGATCCAGATAGCAAAGTGAATAGAGGTGTCACAGCTAGTGCTCTTGCAAGAAAATACAGACTGTAAAAACTGATATGGTCAACATCTGCAGTGAGAAAGACTGACTTGGTAGGTGAAAGTTTTTATTTGCAACAATAAAAGTTAGAATGTTTTTAACTTTGTTGGCTCTTTCAGTCTGACGTGGTTTCCTGTGGTTTTTGGTTTTATGAGCTTAGTTTAAAAATCACAGATGTGTGTGCTGTTAAAAGGTTAATGCTTCTTAGAGATGTTGATTAATGTCAGAGGTTACTTCCTTACTTTGACTCTGGCTAGATAAATCTTACCCTTCCTCTTTGGATATGTTACTGTGGAAACAGGATAGCATCTTCCAAAATTTTAAATCAAAGCAAAACCAACATACAGTCATGTCTGGAATATGCATAAGCAGAGTTAGACAGTTAATTGACAGATTGTTACTGTAATTCACTTACTTAATCTGAGTGTTGGACCACAGATTTGGGACACATCTCAGCTTCTGATTAGCTGCCTGTAAGGACTCTTGAGAAACCATCCCTCTGTAAAAGGACCTCATTACATGCAGAGTCAGTTTCACTTTCCTGATAACCCCTATGTTTAAAATCATTTCTAAGATAAACAAAGGACTTTCTTAAAATATCATTGGCACTCAAGCAGACATACATATAAAACTGACCTTTTAAAACATTGTATATGTGCCTCAGATGCAGGCTCCTGCGATGTAATACTTTATTTTTGCTGCATTCCTAAGGATGTACCTTAGTACTAATCCCACTAGATGTTAACATAACGCATCTAAATAAATCAATAGACTGTTTAGAAAAGGATAGTGAAAACCTCAAAAAATCAGTCATTGTATGCAAATATTCAACAAACTTGTATAAAATTTCAATCAGTCCTGACCAAACTACAAATATATCATGATGCATAGAATGAGATATACAAAGTTCAATATACCTCCAAAAGGCTAGACTGGGAGACCAAAAAACAACAAAATTCTCAAGTAAAAAAGTAGAAGGAATCCCAGAAGACAAAGCTGTAGCACAATTATTTTAATAAAAAACAAACCTTGACAACAAATGGTGAGCTCTTTCGCGCCGAAGTGCTTCAGACAAATAACATCACAGCAAAACACATTTATACAGTAAAACAGCAGTCAACAATTATTAAAATGAGCAATTATCACTTAACTAAATCCTTTGATTTTAGAATGGGTCTTAAAGAAACCCTGTCATTGAGGCCATGTTTCCTTTCAGCACCAAACCTCAAAATCCACTGAAGTTCTCTCTGTTCAGTATAATTCTTTAAATCACTACCTCTGGGATTGTTAAACACTACCTCCATTACTTTAAAAACAAAACTATGTTGCAAGTCAGATTCTAACACATGTTTAGCTAAAGCATTTGTAGCATTACACTTTTTTATGGCATAAAGGTGCTCACAAATCCTCTCAAAGGGCATTCTGTTAGTTTTCCCTATATAGTAACTGTTACAATCTTTTCAGGTAGTTAAATAAACCAGGTTTTTGGTCTTACAATTAGCATTAACTTTAAAGAAAAAAGTTTGTCCAGAGACAGGATGTATAAATTCATTAGTACCATCTACATGAACACAATAGCTACAGCTGCCACAGAGACGAGACCCTGTAAAAGACTGTGATCAGGGGAGCTCATTGTAACTGTCTCTATAACAGAGACGTCGTTTCAAAGATTTTTTATTTTTATAACTAATAAGGGGTTTCTCACCTATCAAGTCTCTAATACAGGAGTCTGAGGTTAGAATGCCCCAATTAGAATAGATAACATCATTGACCTGCTTAATGTCACTAGCAAATGACAGGGTCTGTGGAATACGTCCACCTCTCTGTGTACATGGTCTCCTATCAAAATAGTCACCATCTTCAGAAAAGTATGGCTTAGCCCTCCCCGTCCTAAGATTCATGACTTCTTTTGTCATTGTGTCCACTTCAACATTACTATAGCCTCTGGTTAGGAACTCATTCGAAAGTGTACCCAATCTGCTAGATAACCTTCTTCAGTATTATTCAATCTTGACATCCTCATCCCTTGTCCCTTCAAAACATTGTAAAATTACCTGTGGCTTCCTTATTAATCTTAACATCCAAGAAAACTACTTCTTCCAAGGATGCAGAAGAAGTGAACCTTAGAAAGGAGGTGGAACTATTCAAATAATCCAATAACTCATTCAACTGTTGGTTGTTACCTTTCCAAAAAAGTATGACATCATCAACAAACCTTCTGTAAAATATAACTGAAGTATTGTAATGAGTACCAAAAACATAGTGTTCTTCCCAATGAGTCAATACCATATTGGCGTAGCTATTAGCACATGACGTGCCCATAGCGACACCCTTTTTCTGTAAATAATATGTATTCTGGAACATAAACACATTATTTTCAAGAATAACTTCCAAAAATAAACACAGAAGATCAATGTGTTTCAAATCATAACCACTGTGTTTTAACAAGTATTGTTTAACCGTAATGATGCCATCAGTATTAGGGATGCAGGTAAACAGGGATTCAACGTCTAAGGTCACTAGCAGACATTGAGAGGCAACCTCTCTATTATCATGTACGAAAGCATACAATTCTTTTAACAATTGCCTTGTGTCATTCAGCACTGTTTTAGCTTTCAAAAGTACTGGTCGAAGTTGTTTATCGACATCTATAGAAAATGGTTCAGTCAACCATTTCCTTCCTGACACTATAGGTCTAAAGATGTTGATTTATGTCATAGTTTACTTCCTTACTTTGACTCTGGCTAGATAAATCTTGCCCTTCCTCTTTGGACATGTAACTGTGGAAACAAGATAGCATCTTCCAAAATTTTAAATCAAAGCAAAAGCAACATACAGTCATGTCTGGAATATGCATAAGCAGAGTTAGACAGTTAATCGACAGTGTTACAGTAATTCAGTTACTTAATCTGACTGCTGGACAACAGATTTGGGAAAAATCTCAGCTTCTGATTAGCTGCCTGTAAGGACTCTTGAGAAACCATCCCTCTGTAAAAGGACCTCATTACATGCAGAGTCAGTTTCACTTTCCTGATAACCCCTATGTTTAAAATAATTTCTAATATAAACAAAGGACTTTCTTAAAATATTATCATTGGCACTCAAGCAGGCATACCTATAAAACTGACCTTTTAAAACATTGTATATGTGCCTCAGATGCATGCTCTTGTGATGTAATACTTTATTTTTGCTGCATTCCTAAGTATGTAGCTTAGTACTAATCCCATTAGATGTTAACATAACACATCTAAATAAATCAATAGGCTGTTTAGAAAAGGATAGTGAAAACCTCAAAAAATCAGTCATTGTATGCAAACATTCAACAAACTTGTATAAAATTTCAATCAGTCCTGACCGAACTACAAATATATCATGAACAAATCATGCATAGCATGAGATATATTTAAGAAAGAAATTGCTGAAATCAAAAATGTACAATGATTCCCAGTAGGTGAGCACCATGTTTGCATAGCTGTTTGGACACATGGTGCCCATTGCAACATCTAGCTGCTGATGAAAAGAAACCTATCATTAAAGACAAAAACATTATTGTTCAGAATTATGTCATTAAGTGAACAAATAAGATGCATCATATTAGCATTGTAATCAAAATGCCTAGACAAAAATAACCTACAAAGTCGATGCCCACATCATTCATATAACTGTGAACAAAGATGTGATGTCCATACCCAAAGAGTGGCGTACAGCAACAGTGGTCCCTCTCCACAAAGGTGGTGCCTCAATGGATCCTGGAAACTATCGCCCCATAAGCCTGACTAGCTTGGTTTGCAAAGCTATGGAAAGGATCATCATGGACCTCATAAATAAAGATATTGGGGACCTACAGACACTGAATCCTACCCAGTTCAGCTTTGTTAAGGGCAGATCCTGCCTCTTAAACCTGGTCGATTTCTTTGAAACAGTCACCAAGGCCATTGACGAGGGGAAGGTGGTCCACACAGCCTACCTGGACCTCGCAAAAGCCTTCGATACAATACCCCACTCAGGCATTATAGATAAGCTCACCAGCTTAAATATAAACCCCTATGTCACTAGATGGGTTGCAAACTGGCTGAAAGACAGAACCCACATGGTTAGAATTGCTGGAGCCATGTCAGACTCCAAACCAGTTACAAGTGGCATCCCACAAGGCTCAGTCCTGGGACCTCTCTTGTTCGGTATATATTTCTCGGAGGTACAGGCTAACACGGAAGGACTGTGGCTTACCAAGTTCGCAGATGACTGCAAACTGTGCGCCATAATCGACTCTCCAGCCGACACAAGCATCCTCCAAAAGGGCCTCATAGAAACAGACAACTGATGCCAGAGCCATGGCCTCAAGCTAAACGCCAAAAAGTGTATAGTCATCCCCTTTGGCAAAAACAAAGTGCCCACAAATTACCACATAAGTGGTAATCCATTAAGTACAGAAGAAGTAATTAGGGACTTGGGGACCCAAGTTGATAGCAATCTCTCATTTGACAACCACGTGGCCAAAGTGGTTAGAAAAACATTTTATATAGCCCACCTAATCATGAAGGGATTCACATCTAGATCAGGGGAGGTCATCGTGCCTCTTTACTCATCCCTCATCAGGCCCATAATTGAGTACAATGCCCCTTTTGGGATGTACCTTACCAGACACCTGCAGCAACTGGAAAGACCCCAAAAGTACCTCACCAAGAGGATCAAAGGGCACAAACAGATGACATATGCTGCCTGGTTAAAGAAACTCCAGCTCTACTCAGTGGCATACCGCCTGCTCAGAGGCGATCTGTGCCTGACGTATAAAGCCATGTCCAACCCGGAATTAATGGACATGCTGCACCTCAGAAAATCCAAATCCCATCGAGCTACGCGCTCGAGAGACTTGAACCTCAGCACTGAAATAAATAGGACATGCTGGAGGGACAGATTCACAACCCAGAGGCTCCCTTCACTCTGGAATAAAATCCCAGTCCAGGTTAGGCAGAGTCCCTCATTGACTCTCTTCAAGAGGAATCTTGATGAGTGGATGGGAGATCGTAGGTTTACCCTGGGTATCACTTCTGTGTCACTGTTAGACAGAGGCACAGTATACTAACCTCGAAAAAGGGCATAGCAAAATTAATTTAAAATGGGTGGCAAAAGCCAAACACACTCTGGCTAGGCTTATAAATGCCCTAGGGCAGATAGCCTAGTATGAACCTATGAACCTATAGTTATAGGAAGACAATCATTGACATCACAACATCTAGACCATTCATATAAACTGGTCAAAAAATGCCCAGTATCTTTCAAAATTGTATTTTCTTTATCTAAGATTGGGCGTGACATTTTCTCTGTGTAAATGGACAGTGGATTGGTAGCTCAGCCCCTACCAGAGAGTATAGGTCTGTCTGGTGGATCATCAATCGATTTATGGATCTTAGAAAAACCACATAGAAGGGGGGGTCATAGGATATTCAACTACAAAATATTCATAGAGATCCTTACCGACCACTCCTTCCATGAAAAGATCATGTAAACTGGAACATATTTTATCAACAAAAGAACTAATCTCAAAACTTCTACACTCATATGTATAGGAGTCATTAAATAAAGCCTCCATGCTATGAGGATATTTAGTGGTGTCCATCAAAACAACTGTGCATCGCTTATCAGCTGGGCATAACACATTTGAATCTGTGGAGATAAGCTCACATGAAGCCTCATGTTCAAGATTACTGTGGTTATAAATACCTTTTGTACATTTATCTGTTAGTGCTTCCCATACATCTTTCTCACAGATTTTACAAAAAGCCTCAACAAGTGGTGGATAAATAGGAATGAACTGACTAGGTTTCCTAAAAACATTACCAAACTGCATGTTAGTATTACCATACATAAATCTCAAAGCAATATTTCCTACATAAAGTTTAAAATTGATAAGAGCATCAAATAAAACAGATTTCCTAGAGAGTACAAATGATATACTTCTGTTCAGAACAGTAAATTGTTCATGGGTAAGCTCGAGTGATGCGGTATTTATGACTAGGTCTGTGGAGCCTTGCTCCGTAAATCCAAACCAAGTTCGAACTGCCCTGCTATTTGTGGCCTCTTCAGTCCCTGCCTTTTCCTGCTTGTGGAACATCCCCTTACATCTTTTTTCTCTCTGCTTCATTGGTTCAGGAAACTGTAGATGTAAAAAAGAAGAAGAGGGCGAAGCCATACCAGCATTAATAACTTTAGCATATAAGTTAGTAAATTTATTAGGTTGTTCATCTTTCTGGCCTCCTGCTAAGTTATCAATAGACCAAACAAAACATTAATAGTGTCAGCAGTTTGTTCATCAGTCGTATTACTTATACTTTCTTTCGGAGCTGAAATATCACTCATAGAAGAGATTGCAACATCATTGTCAGCTTTTCTCTTGTTGTTAGAGGAAATGCCTTGCTGCATATGAGGTTTGTTCCTTGGCCAAGAAAACACCTGACCTTCCCAGAAGTCAGCTTGATCCCTTATCATTTTCTTCCATTTGATCACTTGTAGGCGTTTCTCATAGGTCGTCAAATCCATAAACATATCATTAATCTTCTGTTTACAGATCTCAGAAGATAGAAAGGGTTTAAGCTCCTCTTTCAGTTTAATTGTCTCAGCCAACATAGATTCTTCTGTAGGATGAAATAAATCTGTTAAAAGTTTTATATATTTAAAACCCAACCCCAGATTGAGTGATGGCAACTGCCTCAATAGTACTGGAAATTTGCTCCATACATGGGCATTCTAAGGACCCACGAGCCCCTAGGAATAACTTGGTGAAAGGTACACTTCTAAATTAATCCTGATGTGAGGCTGTCTTTTCTCTATAACAACAGGGCTATGCTGATAGACATTAGGACAGCTCACCAAATTCGATTATTCCAGGATAATTTGATCCCTCTCCATATCACATAATGCACCACAGGACCCTTTTTCTCTAGATCTCTTTTGAGGTGGTATAGCTAATAGCATATCAAACTATCTCCCTGCTAGATTTTATATTTCTGTCAAGAAATGTTTAACAAGCCTGTGAGTACTCTTATGTTGTCATTTTCATTCATTTCTCACCTGATGAGTCTCAAATCTGACCTCGGGTCCGACTTGGCTGCTTTTACTAGACTCATGGATCCAGCTCTTGAGCTCCTCTCTTTACCCATAATGCCCTGCTCTCCAGGAATGCCTCAGATCTTGTTTGCCAACACATTGTTCAAACATGAATTTTTTGCTGTCGAGCTACAGAGGTTAGCCAAATATTATATATATTTTTGGTGAGAATTTTATATCTAGTATTTCTTTCCTCTTCCTTCCTTTACCGTTTTACACAACTTGCTTAACTTTTCAAAACTATTACCTTTCTTTTGTCTCCCTTTCTTGTTAGGCCTTTCTACCCTTGTCAGGGTACTTCTACATAACATTGCTGGTATTCTTTCCCTTTCATTCTGCCTACTCGACTTAGGGTATCTTTCAAAGATTATTGCTGGTATTTTTTTCCTACTATAAAAAAAAATATATGTCTCTTACTTTTGTTTCTTCCCATCTTCATTATGCTTGATAATTCTACAGGCTTTAAGAAATGCACTTCCTGTGTGCATAAGATCCCTAACTTGGCTGTCCAAAAGGAGTGTGTGTATTGTTTGGGTGCTGCTGCCCATCTACATGTATTCTGTTCCATTGTTCTGGATTCAACTCCTGTGCTTTGAATGATAGGAGGAATAAGTTGGTTTTAATAGACTAGCTACCTTCTGCTATTGCTTCTGCCTCAGCTAGAGCTCGAATCCCATCTACTAAATCTGGCAAAGGGAAGCCTAACTCTGCTCCAAAAGAAAAGGAGTTCAGGAAATGGTGTCATGACCGTTCTCCCTATTTGGCTATGATTCCTGAAACTTCAGATAAAGTTCCCAAGAAACCAGATCCGACATCAACCTCGGATCCTACTGTGTTGAACTCCAAGTCTCCTTGGATCCGATCACCACTTTTCACTCCAGATTTGATATTTTCTCAGCTGCACATGCCTGTCTTACAAGGGACACCTAGAAAATCCTCCAGACCATCTTTCAGTAGTTCATCCCTTAAAAGTTTATCTGAGGCAGAGGTGGATAGGATGACAGTGAGGTTTCTCAGGACTCAAATCCATATGGGGTAATTATGTCTCCATCTCCCATCAGACCCATTAGCCTGCCCTCCTCTCAACATCATGTTGGAACTTCTTAAACAAAAAGCTGGATTGCCTTCCAGTAACTCCTACCAAGAGGAGTTTGTGTTTCTGGAGGCTTTCAGGGCTGGCCTGGCTATGTCTTGGGTGGTCCCTCTGGCTGATGAGTTGATTGACCTTATTTTGTAACGAGCATAGAAGGAACCCAATACAACGGAATTAATACTTAAGAGGCCAGATACGTTTTTAACTCTTCTAAAGATATAGCTCACTGGAGCAAGGGAGTCCCTATAGATGCCATGGTGGTGGTGGCAGCTTCTAAGAGGGAGCTTGCAGAACAGAGCTCATCTGTCCACACCCCTACTATAGAGTCCAGGGCCTTGGACAGATTTAGCACTCGCATTTATGCCTTGGTGAACTTTGCCCTTCGGTCGCTAAATTATTTGGCACATTTCACCATACTACAAAGCAATTTAACCAAGAAGCTTTCCAAATCTCTTTCAGGGTTCATGTACAGACTTGGAGGACCAGAAGAAAGTGTCTCTATAACTGGCCACTCTATAGCCATTTTCAGTGCTTCCATGAGATTGTTCTGTTATGCAGCTGAGTGTACCTCTAGCGCTGCAGGTTCAGGTATTGCAGTCAGGAGGCACTGTTGGATGCACCTGTATGATTTTGCAGAGCCCTTCAGCTCTTCATTCATCAGTGCTCATTTTGATGGATCCTCTTTATTCAGCCCCCGAGTTAACGAAACATTCTCCAGAAGTGAGCAAGAGGGAAAGACCCTGTCTACCACTGGGATCTGTTTTTATAGCCCTCGGAGAGCCTTCTCCAGGAATCAGTGAGGAGGTAAAAATATGTGGTTTCACAAGTCCCAAGAGTCTTTCCAGGAATTGTGAGGAGAAAGTTCTTGCCAGGGCAGAGGGGGGATGTCTAATGGAAGACGCTGCTCTCATGGCAGAGGTGACCCACAGAACCAGGGCTTCAGTGATATCGTCTCTGATAGGCCCTTCCAGCACTATTGGGTTACCCAACTTTTGCACTCTGGAGGCAGTCAGCGGGCACTTGCCTCTCCACCCAGAAGCTTGAGCATCCATCACACAAGACACTTTGGTGCAGAAAATTATCTCCAGAGGTTATTTCATACCATTTTCCCAAATTCCTCCAGCAAAAACAAAAAACATCCCTGATGTTCCATTCAGTCAGAGAGAGGCAGCAGCCTTTGAAATAGAAAAGCTGCTAGAAAAAAAGAGTTATCCAAAAGTCCCCCCAGACCTACAAGGATCTGTAACTTACTCAAGATTCTTTTTAGTGCCAAAGAAGCCAGGGGACTTGATCAATTCTGGATCTCAGTCAACTCAACCAGTATGGAAAATGCTCAAAGTTCTGGATGGTCACAGTTCAGTCCATTTTGCCTGTACTATGAAAGGACAACTAGATGTGATCAGTAGATCTGCAAGATGTGAACTATCATATCAAAATGAACAAGCACTCCAGAAGATAACTGCACTTCCAGCTGGGAGCCAGCCATTACCAGTTCATAGCACTGCCCTTTGGCCTCACCACAGCCCCCAGAATGTTCTCCAAATGCATGGCAGTAGTAGCGGCTTACCTGAGACAGCTGGAATTCTGAGTATTTCCATACCTAGATGACTGACTCCTGACTGCCCCATCCAGACATCTATTGATTCAAGTAAGATATTACTTTCTCCAGTTATGTCATCAGTTGGGCATCACAACAAATCAGATCTTATGCGTACGCAGAGCCTTAAGTTTGTAGGTGCTTTTCTAGACATGATCAACCAGATAGTTTTGCCTCCTCTAACAGGAGTTCATACTCTCAATTCTCAGGTCATGAAAGTGATCTCCCTTTCTTATCCTACAGCAAGACTAGTTCTCCAAGCATTAGTGTTAATGGCAGCAGCAGTAACGCTAGTTCCGTTAACCAGGTTTCATATGCGAGTCCTACAATGGACCATTTCAGTACAGTGGTCTATTCTTCAGCATCCTCTAAGCACTCCAGTCAAGATTTCAAAAGTTTGCAAGGAATGCCTTCTTTCAGAAAAAGTATCTCACAGTTGTCCCATTGTTCTCCCCTAGCCAGTAGCCACAGTCACCATGGACACCTCCCAAATTGAATGGGGGGGTGCATTTTTTGGGGAACGACTGTCCAATATGTGCAGTCCCTGGAATAGGCCAGTTTGCATATCAGTGTCTTGGAAATGAGAGATGTCCTACTAACATTGCAGGCTTTTCAAGATGTCCCTTCAGGGATGATTGCAATACATACAGACAACATGTCAGTACTGTGCTATATCAACAAACAGGAGGAAACCAGATCTTACACATTGTATCAAGAGGAAATGACAGTGTGGCAATGGGTGATCTCTTCTGGTTGCTTTCTTTTAGCAACGCACATTCTGAGGAAAACCATTTTGCTTGCAGACAGACTAAGCAGGTCCATTTTAATATCTCATGACTGCTATCTCAATCATTGTGTGTTGGAAAACATTTTTTGTCAGTGAGGCCAGCCATGCTGAGCTTTTTTTTTCTTCTCCCCACAACAAGTACATCAGGTTCCTCACCCTGGTCCCACCACAAGGAGGAGTCATTGAGAAGTACTGTAGACCACGATTGGCCCTCAGGTCTCCTTTATGCTTACACCAGTTACCCCTTATACACAAATTTCTACAGAAAGCATCCCAGTTGAAGAGCACAGTCATTCTCATTGTGCCCTTTTGGCCTCATCAGGTTTGGTCTCCCTTCCTTTGGCTTCATCTTTATCCACTAGGGATACTGGATCCACATCCAGACCTTCTTTTTCCCCCGACAGGAATGAAACATCTGGATGTCAACAGCATCAAGTTGACCCATGGTCTGTCCAGTTCCAGTGATGGCTTGACAGTCCAGGCTTTCTTGCCCAGTTTGACAGTTTCTTTTATGCTGTCAGAATCTTTCCTCCAGAAAATTTTACAAAAGTAAATGGAAAAGGTTTTCAGTCTGAGCCCTTCAGAGAGATCTGAACTCTTTCTCCACCCCAGTTTCAGCAGTTCTCAGGTTTTTAGCCTCCACTTTTAACAACAGGGTGAGTTATACTGTTAAGTTCAACTAGCAGCCATTTCAAAGTTTCACTCAAGATGGAATCATTCTTCCTTGGCTTCAAGACTGTACAAGGCGTTCCTTAAGGGTACCTTTTTACTAAGGTCCCCATTTAAAGAACCTACCCCCTTAAGATTTGGCTACTCTGTTACAGGCTCTTACCAAACCTTCTTTTTAGAATTCTGCTAAGATTGACCTTAAGTTCTTGTCCAGAAAAACACTTTTTGTGGTTGCTATAACATCTGGTAGACAAATATTTGAACTCCAGGCCCTCTCCACTACAAGACCTCCATACTCTCAATACTCACAAATCCATCTTTTTTTTTTTTTTTTTTTTTTTTAACCTAAGGTGGCTTCCAAATCCAGCTTAAATCAGGTCATTAATTTACTTGTGTTCTTTCCAAAATTCTCAAACAAAGGAGATTACATGTTGCATCTTCTGGACATACATCGGCAGCTTCGATTTAATCTGCACAGAACACAAAATTTCAGGAAGTCTGAGAAATTGCATCTCACCCCAAAATCAAATTGGGTAAAGCAGTTTTTAAAGTAACCCTGACTAAATGGTTAACTGATTGTATATCCTTTGTTTATAAAGAAGCCCCCCAAAGCACATTCCGCAAGGTCTGTAGCCACCTCATCTGCCTTTTGATCAACAGCATCCATAGATGATATTTGTGCAGCTGCCACTTGGTCCAATGTTCATACCTTTATTGCTCATTACAAGTTAGACATACTGTCCAGAAATAGGGCAGCATTTAGCTCCGCAGTACTGCTGAATACCATTCCATGAGGACCACCCAAGTTTCATCTAGCTGGGGACTTTGTCCCATCAGTTGATGAATGAAAATCGCAACAAAAAGTTAGTAATATGTTTCTTCCACTAGTCTTTCCTCCAAACAGACTGTCTATCGAGATGATACTCCATTTTTTTAGACTAGCTGTCTGTGTGCTATCTGGTTGCTAAAACTACCTTGCTTTATTGTTGGGATTTCACCCGTATTTCTTCAGTCACAGTGGGCCATTTCTATTACTGCAAATGTGGGAATAAAATCCCGCTGCAAAGTGAACACCAGGCATGTCTCATTTGCTTAGGTAAAGGATACAACATCTACAGATGCCTAGATCCTCAAGTTTATACACATACCACCCTCTGCAGGTAGAAAGAATCTTCACATATACAAGCCATTCTCAGATCAGCAACCCACCTTTGATTGCAAAGCTTACGCTTTGTTGAGGTTGGAACCAACTCCTGCTTTGAAATGAACATTTCCACCTACAAAGAATCCTAACCTTCATAAACCTCACATGTTGTCATAAGGTTAGGTCTTATTTTTAGTTTCAAAGTTAGAACACCCCAACAGAGACTGCAACACTTCTTAACAAATACTTCATAGAGACTATTGCCAAGCTCATTCCTAATAACGCCTCTTCTACTACAGATGCCTGTAACACAAACCACTCTACCACTCTCATTCAGACTGCCAATGCCAACACATTCTCATTCAAACCTGTCTCTATTTCCTACATCAGAAAACTACTCCTGAAACTTAAACCCTATCCTCCCTCTAGTGACAACCTTCCTCCGCAGTTCCTTAAAATAGCTGCTGACACTATTGCTTTTCCTGTCTCTATTTTAATTAATAAATCCATTCAAGAATCCATAGTTCCTGACCTTTGGAAAACTTTCTACACTATACCTCTACATAAGGGTGGTAAGTCAACTGAACCTAGCAACTTCAGACCCATTGCTATTCTCTCTCCTCTGTCAAAAATCCTTGAAATATGTATCCACTCTCAACTAATTACACATCTTATCCAAGAAAATCTCCTCACAACTACACAACACAGGTTTTGCCCTAAACACAGCACCTCCACTGCCCTTATTTCCTTCTCTGAAACTGTTGATATGGCCAGAGACAACAACAAACTTATATCTTGCATGTTCCTTGATCTATCTAAAGCGTTCAACACTGTTTCTCACTCTCTACTCCTCTCCAAACTATCCCATCTCAACCTCTCTCACACTGCCCTCAAATGGTTTTCCAGCTACCTCTCTAACAGACAACAGTTAGATGGCTTAACACTTGCTCCCCTTTCCTCTCTATCCAAACTGGGGTACCCCAAGGCTCCATCCTTCACCCTCTGCTTTTCAACATCTTTACCAATAACCTCCATACTTCTTGTGGTCAGTCCTCTGCTGTCCAATATGCAGATGACTCCGCATTGATAACTGTCTCTGAAAACTTGTCAGACTTGTTAACTACTACACAAAACTCCTTTTCTTCTGTAGAAAGATGGCTCACTGACAATCAGCTCATCCTCAGTCCCAATAAAACAAAGCTGTTCCTTTTTCTGCCTAACACCCTCTCCCACTGTAATTCTACCTTTTCAATCTGTTATCTCAACAACACTATTATAAAAGTTAAAACACAAACTAAACTCCTCGGCACCATTATTGATGACCAACTAAAATTTGACCTACCTGTCCAACAAAGCATCAAAAAACTACCAAAAAGTAGGCATACTTTACAGAAATAAAAAAAAATCTTAGTGCAGAATCCAAATGTGCCGTTGCTCGAACTTTCTTACTACCCAGCATACTCTATGTCTCCCCTATCCTAACTAACCTACAATATTCCCTTATTCACAAACTTGAATCAACATACAATAAAGTTGCTAGATTTGTTGTAAATCATCCCTACTCCTCCCACCACTCCCTGGCCCTACAGAAACTTCACTGGCTTGAATTCCCACATCAACTTACTCTCACTCAACTCCAAACTGCTCACTCCCTTCAGAATAACCTCACTACCTGCCCATCAGTTTCCAAACTTCTTTCCTATTACATCCCCAGTCATCCTTTTCATCATTACAACCAACTCTTACTACTGACATATAAAACCTGTAAAAATATAGGTAAAACCCTTATAAATACTGTGTCTCTCATAGCTGGAACATCCTCCCATTACATATCAGAAGTATAACTCATGCCAAAAACTTTAAAAAGACACTAAAAGGTCACCTGCTTAACTCCAAGATCTGTCACTGCAATCACCCCACTTAACCTCCTGTATACCTCTGTCTATTCACATTCTACAACCTCTACTTGGGAATTGTCTTGGCATTACTTCTAATTCTTGTAAATATTAGAACATGCTAGCTTTTCAGCACTATGACTAAATTGTTTTTATGTTTATATTTTTAGTACTCACACATTCTTATGTGACAACTATAATTTGTTCTGTGTACTGGCATTTCAGTTTGTAGTCTATTTTATCTTGTGTATAAAGTTTCTTTTACTTTTTATTGCTGTAGATGTTATTGGAGCTTTTCCCCTTGGGTCTCAACTAAAAATGTTTTTTTTATAACTCACCTGGGCCAATCCAGTTAACAAATGTGAAATAAAATAAATAAAATAACTTGGCTAAACAGATGACAGTAGTCATTCTGTTATTTTATAGGTGATTCAGTATAAACCCCCTTTTCATCTCACAAAGTTTAATACTGTTAGTTGACAGGAAAGTTTCTCAGATTCTTTGTTCTATACTAACATTGCAGAAGTCATCTCATAAGCTGTCTTTTGAGTGTGATTATGGTAGGTTTGCAGATGCCCTTCCTACAATTCAAAGGAGGTTGTTTGCAGCCCCATCCTTAGTTGGTTCTGTTGCAAATTGGAACTTTGCCAGTTACTCTTGTCTTGTTCCTTGGCCACAGAAAGCCAAAAATACCAGCCCAGCATCAACCCAGCAGAACTGATGTCAGCAGTTAGAAGTCCTTTGTTGTAAAATGCAATGTCTCTTCTGGCATTGCAACCCTCTCTCTATACTGTACTGATGGCCATGTCATTAATGTCAGTACTGACAATATCTCAGCTCACTCCAGTGAACTTCTTGGCCTTGACATTCTGGATTAGGTCACTGACACCATGTCCAATTTTGACCTTAGTGGTGGTAACCCAGCTGCCAGTTGCCTTGACCCAGCAGTTATCAGTATCAGCAATAATGGTGCCCAATTTGCAAATGTTGACTTCAGCATCTTCTTTTCAGGCACTGTTGCCAGGACTTACCCTTAATATATGCAGCTATCCCAATGTCATCATCTTTGCTTCCATCAGCTCAGCCTTTTTAGAGAATGTTGCTTGTCCCATTTATTGATCATCATGACAGAGAAATCCAGTGTTTGGGGAAGGAGAGCAGCATTCCAATGTGTTATCCACTTAGAGGCATTCTTGGTCATCATCTATGGATTTACAGAATTTTCAAGGAAACATTCTTGTAAGATGAGGCATGCTAGATGAGAAGTACATAGATTCACCTTCATCCCTAGATTATCCCAGATTAGGTAAAGTCTTTAAAATGATACATCAGAAGGGAATGGCCCACAAACCAGATTTTTTCTCCACATATATTGCTGCAAAAGGTCCTTTAGTAAATATAGCAATCCCACTGGCTGATTCCTACTTTTATGGAACATGTTAAAGTTGCTACATGTGCATGGGACAACCCTGACACTGTTACATCTCTTCCAAAGAAACCTGGCACACCTCAAGAAGATTGGTAATTTTGTTCAATGTATTTGACACAAATTTAGAGCTTAATTAATGCAATTTTTAAGAATTTGCAGTAATCAACCTTCGGTCATAGGCAATATCATTACACTAAGAATATAATCTCTTCTTGAAGACTAAAAGAGTATCCACATTTCTCACATGGAGAGGTCAAAATCATGCTGCCATAAAAAATAGGTAATCAGTTTTACATGAAGGGAGATATGCCAAAATGATGATTCTTCTTCTTTCAGCTTGTTCCCGGTTAGGGGTCGCCACAGCGGATCACCTGTCCGCTCATGATTGGCAGTGGAGTTTTACGGTGTTGAGTTGCCAGCCCAGCACCCAACCTTCCACAGAAGGCACACACATGCACACATTCACACCTAGGGCCAATGTAGAGTGTCCAAACCACCTACAGTATGTCTTTGGGATGAAACCAGAGCACCCGAAGGAAACCCATGTGACCACAGGGAGGACATGCAGATTCCACACAGAAGGCACCCCAGCAGAGAATCTAACTGGAGATCCTCTTGCTGTGAGGCGACAACACTAACCGCTGCACCACCGTGGCTGCCCTACCAAAATGATTATTATTAATTGTATTTTAATTGTTTGATGAAAATGATACCCCAAGGTTGCTACATGTACCTCATTTTTCAGGCACGTAAAAAATCAAAATAATATCTTCTATAATCAGCCAGTACCTAATAGAATAGAGAGCATGATATGTTAACCTATCCCTGTAAGGCAGATGTTAACTCATTCACTCCAGTGGAACTCGGGATGTTTGCACTGTAACTTCCAATGGTTGAAGCCTAAGCCTTTTCACAGAATCGGATTATTTCCTCACATTTCAAACCAATGTTTATATCTCTGAAACCATAAGGATTATGAAAGTAGTATGAATGGCAAACTCTTTAGCACAAACTATTTTCATAGCAGTGGTATTCTTTACGTTCTAGGTCTTAAACCAAATTTTATAAGTCACAGTAAACATAGTAACTATTAACATTTGTAATACTTTGTAAACAGCTTAAAATATTTCAGCAACCAGTCAAGTCACACACATACTGCCATCAGCATTTTATTAATCTAGCTGAGACCTTTCATATGAGGCTAAGAAGTTCTGTCTGTGTTACTTGGGTGTTGAGATATTTAGAAAAATGTGAAAATTATATATATATATATATATATATATATATATATGATTACTATCATAAAAACAGCAGTTAATATCTATTTGCATGCACTAGACAAAGGTCAAATATTAATGCAGTTGAGTTTGCTGTTGTGTAAGCTTTAAGATGAAATCTTTTAAAACTTTGTACATGACCTAGTTTTGGAATTATTGATGCAAATATGAACAAGCAATATTTGACGCCTAGAGGCATCAGTAGGAGTTAACTGCAAATGCACCTGGAGGCAATGAGTTAAACAGCTATGATTTGTCTTGTAGAGCACTTCTGCACTCATTGCAATTTTTTCATCTGTGAGATTTTATACATACAAAATAACCCTCAGTACTCCAATAGTACTTTAATAACAGCCTTAAATATTGGCATCCAAACATCATTAGTTCTTCTTGCTGTACATCTTAATATATATTAAGAGTCCGATAAGATCTTCTTAATGTCATGTTCAAGTGCTTCTCAGAGGAATATTTATCATCCAGTAAAATGCCCAGGTCCCTAGTGTATTATGCCACTGCTAAAGTAGCTTTGTCCAGAGTTTATGGATAGACGTGATTGTTCACACCATGGTGAATGACCATACTTTGTACTAAATCGTATTTCAGTATTTTTGGACTATGTCAACAGTGAATCAGTAAACCTTTGGACATTATTAACAGTGCCCACAATTTTGGTGTCATCTGCAAATTTGCTTAGCCACTAATCTTTAGACAAGGGCATTATAGATATAAATTACTCAAACAAAATAACAAGGATGGACCCATGGAGAACACCCATACTATGCTTTGTTTGATGGTAAGTTATTTTGTATCTTTACCCTGCCTGTCCTACTTTGTAATCTGTCACAAACCTAGTTAGTGATGTAAAGGTTTTATTTGCAAATTCCCTGGGTCCTTGATAATTTTTCTGTGAGGTACAGTATCAAAGGCCCAAGCAAAGACTAAATGTATTACATCTTCAGACAGCTTCATCTAAGGTCATACTTATTATCAAAGCTAATCATGTTTGTTAAACACGAACACCCTGAAACAAAGCCTTGTTGAAATACATCCTGTCCTACAGAGGATTTGAATACCAGTAAGGAAGTTAATACTCTCGTAATATTTCCCTAGAATACTGGTAAAACTAATTACATACATACATACATACAAATGTTTCAAGCACAGGCATTAATGCCCTTCTAGCTTGCCAATATACAAAAACACTTGTTCCCATAATAAATGTCAAGGCTGTTCTTAAAAATATCTAAACTAGTACTTGCTTTAATGTAATTTGGTAGTCTGTTCCAAGCATCAGCTACTCTGTCAGAGAACCAATTAGTGCACTTCTCATTCCTAGAGAATCTTCTACATAGGTTATCTGATGATTCTCTAGGACTTTTTGATAACCCCAAACATTCCCAGAGGTAGTTGTCCTTAAATGCCCTATATACCCGAATAAGATCTCCTGTTAAATATTTGTAAGAGACACTGTACAAGTTTGGATATTTTAGTCTTCCATAATAACTTAGATTTTCACATCCATGGATGCCCTTGGTATATTTCCACTGTACTCTCCAGTTTATTCATGCTTGTTTTCCTATAGGGTTTCTATATTGTTATATTGTCCTTCCAGTACAGGAGGTCTGATGTTTTCACATCTTAAGTCCACTGCTTCTGACTCTTGGCCTCCAGCCCCCAAGAAGCCCGATAGATTTTATAAAGCTCCATTTGAACTTGTTTATTTTCAAGAATCCAGTTGCTGAGCCTTCAGACATTTCCTTGGCCTGAGGGAAAACATTTGAGTTTCTGCCAAATGCTAATACCCTGCACTCAGACAAGGACAGTAAGGCCATGGACAAGTGGGAAAAAATGGTCTGTGCTTCCTTTACCCTGGCCTTCAGGGCCATTAGTTATTACAGCCAGATGACCAAATGCCTTCTGCCTATCCTTGGCAAATTCAGTAAGGCTGTTATTGACATGGCAGGGTCAGACTCTAAGCAACATCTTATGTCTTTGGTGTCTCAAGACACTCAGTTATCCAGGCATAGCATAAAATGCAGCTATGATTCCGCTGAGGCCTCTACCAGAACAGCAGCTACTGGCTTAATTAAAGTGAGGTACACATGGTTATGCATGCAACCTCTTCCTGAAGATTTCAGGCAAAACTCCTAGATTCCTCTTTTGAAAGGGACCTTTTGTTTGGACCACAGGTAGTTAGTTTATTCAAGACCTTGCAAGTGCAAGATAAAAGTGTGAAGGTCTGCAGACAAATTCTTCTTAGCTCTGTACACAGATACCAGAGAAACTATCCTAAGTCCACTTCATTTGCAAGAAAAGAGCATAGGCCTTTTCTGAAACACAAGAAAGTACCCAGAAAGAGGTATTATCTTCCCTCAACCCTGTCCCTTAGTCCCTCCCTTCCCCTTTTTAAAAGACTCACTTTCTCTATCACATATTGGGACATGATCACAACAGACAAGTGGGTACTTACCATTATCAAACAAGGTTATACAATGTCCTGGAAAAAAACTTCCTCCCTTCAGAGGCATTCCTCCCCCCCCATGGTCCCACACACACACAGACACACACAAAATCAGTTGCTTCTTCTCCCATGCATCCTACATGATTTACTTTCCCAAGGCACAATAAAGCCAGTTTCGTCTCATTTTGTAGGAAGAGGATTCTACTCCAGCCTCTTCCTCGTGCCACATAAAGGACAGTGGTGACCCATATAGGACCTTTCTTAGCTCAGCACCTTTCACAAGGTACCCACTTTCAAAATGCTGTCTCTTCAGACTCTTCTTCCCTTTATCCTTCCACAGGCCCTTCTAGTCTCTTTGGATTTGAAGGACCTGCATATTCCTATACACCCATCTTGCAGTAGACTTTGGAGATTGTTTACTGGCTCATCCCATTTTCAGTTTTCTGCTTCACCTTTCAGGTTTTCTACTGCTCCCAGAGTTTTCACAAAGTGCCTCACTCCAGTAATGGCCTTTTGCAGGACTCAGAATTCATATATTGCCCTACCTAGACAATTTGCTAATCCAGGCTTTCCTCCCTTAATCTCTGCACTTCAAGTTCACCCTCAGCCTTCTCTTGTAACTGGGGTTCAGTCTTTTTTACACTCCACTTAAGAGGTAGATCTGATGTTGTCTATTCAGCCCATTCCTTACAGATGGATTTTGGATTTGATTTCAGATCCAACATTGGCCACTTCTGAGCTTTTTATCTGGTGCTCAGGCTCCTTCCCCTTACCCATAATTCCTATGAGTAGAGTGAACCACATCAGATCTCGTTTACCCTCTTCAGTGCTGGACTGATCTTTTGTGATCTGGTGTAGGTCTTAGGAAATTGCTTGTTAAAATTCAGATAAATGAGTTGGTTATCTCCTGTTTACATTTTTATACCTCCCTTACTGTTGGTAAAAAAAAAAAAAAAAAAAAAAAAAGATTAGACAAACTTAGTTCTGTCATTATAATGTTTATTATTTTTTTTAGGTATTTCAGAGTAGCATTTGGTAGTTTAGGTAGTTGCTAAGATTGCTTTAGATAGTTTAATTAAAATTAGCTTAAAGTAGCTGTAGTTAGTTGTAGTTTCTTAGTATAACTTTTACAGTCAGTTGTGAGTGTTGTTAGTATTATTATTCTACTAGAATAAGTGTAATTTTTCCTGATATGGCTGATAGACCACGTGTTTTTTTTTAAGAAATGTGTATCCTGTACAGAAAAATGCCCCAACTCCAATGCACATAATAAATGTGTGCACTGTCTTGGCCTCTCACATCTGAACATCTCTTGCTCAGCCTGTGAGGCTTTTGGTGAAAGGGCCATTGTAGAGAGGAGAAACAAATTGATTTTTAAGGGTCTTCTCCAGCTCACTACTGGAGAAAAATCCTCTGCAGTTTCTAGGAAGACACTGGCCTTTACAGTTTCCCCTTCATTTGCTTCCTCATCTAAGAGACACGAAAAGCCTAAATCTTCCAACAAAGACAAAGAATCTAAGTTTTCCAAAAAAAAGGTCCCCAGATCTGACACCTACATCAGCTCTGCCACCAAAAGACATTAAACCTTCAGAGCTAAAATTTTTTTTGGAGCCAGTAACTATTGGATCCATGCCTTTTCCAGGTTCTCATCGGAACCAGTCTCTCTGAAGCTTAAGTCTCCAATATTTTAGAATAGACCTCCAAACTTGTCCAGGCCTCCCTCTTCATCTTCATCCTTAAGATCAGTCACATCTTCTGAAAGCCTCACTGAAGTAGATGTGGACAGGATGGTGAAACACTTTCTTAGGAATCAGATCCAGTTGGGGTAATGGCTGGCTCCAACCATTGTTGATTCTGGTAGATTTCTCTTCCCCTCACTCCCTGATGGTTCTTTGTCTAATCTGACCTCTTGCCCACAGTAGATCTGCATTGGGGCTAAGGCTACATACTTCCTTGACTCTAATGAGTTCTGTGATGAAGTTGACTCTGACTGTTTCGGTGCCATCTGAGTTCCAAGGCCAAAATGTCAGTGCTGACTCTGACAGGTTGGGATCAGGTTTAAGATCTTCAGATCTTTTCCTTTTATTAGAGGCTTTAATGCTAAATAGTTCAGCTCCAGTGACTGCCATGGACCCTAGCTTGATGGCTTTCAGGGTTGAGCTGCATCCAAGAATCTCAGCTCTGAAGGGGAAGCTCCCCGGATCTGTATCAGGCTCCATGTTCAAGGCTTTTGAGAGAGTACTTTTCCAGCCTAGAGTAAGATCTTCCCTCTCTGAGCCAGATCCAACCTTCCCTCATAGGTTTTCCCAAGGTCTGCAGCCTGGTCTCCTGATCCCTTTGGGACAACCAGTTTCTGAGAGCCTTGAACCCATTCTTCCTAGAAAGACATTATATGTTTCTGAGTCTTTCCAACCTGCGTAGGAGGTTCCCAGGAAACATGAGTGTTAAGAGAGACACCTAAATTCCCTAGAGGAATCCCCAACCACTGACATTGATTTCGACGAGGGAGAAGGATCCCACAGATCCATCCTTGAGGATGTCTAACTCAAAGAGATTCTTGGATTACTTAGATGAAAGGGGAATGGTCTTCCCAAACTCATTCTTCTGAGGACTTAGTGTTTCTCAAGGCTTTCGGCTCTGGCTTATCGGCTGATGAGATGATTGACCTTATCACATTCTGGGTGTGGAAGGAACCTGACATAGTTGAACTTATTCCCAGGAAGGTTGATAAGTTTGTATTTGCCCCAAAAGACTGATTACACTGGAGCAAGGGCCCAGCAGTAGTAGATTCCATGGTTGTGGTATCACCCACTAAAAAGGAGCTTGCAGAAGAAGGTTCCTCTGTCCATCCATCAGAGTTACATGCCTTGGACAGATTTAAGAACCAGGTCTACTCTTTATGTACCTTCTTAACGGGAGTGCTTATTTATTTGTCACACTTCATTCGCTTTCAGAGAGAATTTAGTGAAAAAAATCTCCTATTCTCTCCCAAGGACCTTGACTGTGGATCAGTGAAAGCCTACTGATTCTCAGCAGGCTACCCTACAATCTTTATCCATTGCTCCTGTGTGCCTCATCTCTAATGCAATAGAGAGAGAGAGGGCATCTAGGATAGCCAACACAGGCATTTCCATTAGACGACATGCCTGGATGTGGCTATGCAACTTTGTGGAGGACTTTAAGACATCTTTTGTCAATACCGCCTATGATAGATTGATTTTATTTGGTCCTAAAGTAAAGGAAACTATTTCCAGGAGTTAAAAGAATCTAAAACAATGAGTAGCAAGTTCACACAGAAAAAAAGTCAGTAAAAACTAAAAGAAAAACCCAGCCAAGCTAGATTTTCCACTGTGTGATTCCTTAAAACCTCTTGTATTAGAGGTAGTATGGGATATATGCAAATGGCTCCTTAAGGACATCAGGTGTTTTAGCTATATGGCAGTTCTGAATGCCCACAACTTTTTTCCTTTTTAAGTCTGTTATGGACAAATTCAGGTCAATAAAGACAAACCCAACTAGCTGTGGACATGCATGTTTCAGCCTTCTTACGGCCTTGTTAGCACAGCATGAGAGGACTGTTTGGATAACATCTGGAAGCACAGGGTTGTTGTACCAATCTGATGTCCATAACCATTAGGGTGTCTGCAAAATATACCTACTAGCAAACTAAAACAATGAATAACAAAGTCACACAGGAGTGAAAAGAATGGTAAATCCCTATCCGCCATAGGGATCAAATTCTCTACTTCTCAAAGAACATTCTCCAGAAACCAGAAGGCATGGAAGAGAATATGGTTTTGAAAATCTCAGGGCTTTTCATCCAACACTTCTGGAAAATGAGCTTTCTGTGGCAGAGGGGGAAACTCTTACAATGAATGTCGCCCAAGAGGCAGAGATGGGCCACAAAAAAGGGCTTCAGAGGTCTCTTCTCAGAGAAGGCTTTCTAGCACTCCTGAATGGTTGCCTGACTGTCATAATGTTGAGGTATTTGGCAGGGTGCTTATCTGTACACCCACCAATCTGGACATCCATCACTCAAGACAAGTGGGCGTTGGGACTTTTATCCAGAAGCTACATAATGTCCTTTCTTTCTTCTCCCCCCTCTTGTCCAACAAAACTAACTGATATTCCACCCTCACAGAGAAGAAAAGCCATTTCAAACATAAAAAAGCTTCTAACAAATTGAGTCATCCAAAAAGGTCCCACCAGATCAGAAAGGATTTGAGATTCACACAAAATTATTTTTAGTGCCAACGAAGAAAGGGGGATTTTAGGCCAGTTTTGGACCTAAGCTGTATAATCAAATTTGTGCGACAAACTTCTGTGCTCCTTGGTTATGTTAGGCACTTAAAGGACAGACAAAGTTTTCAGCTTTCTCCAGGGTAGTGGGAGTTCCAGTATCCTTAGGAAAAACTACTTACTTGAACAGTGGTGTTATTCTCTAAGACAAGAAAGATAATTGTTTAAAATGAAGGCAGGTAGATAGTCAGAGACAGAGTTATTCAATTTTAAAAATACATTCCATCTGTATAGATCGCTAAAAGATCCCTGCCAGCACACCATTTATCCACTGAAAACATCTTGTACAGTAGATAAAATGCATGCATAAGGTGTCCAGGGTTAGTGGGTGGATAGATAGGAGTTGTGGATATGTATGTTATCTGAGGTGTACAGATGAACTCAAAAGTAATAAAATGCACAACTGAGATTAGACATGTATGTGTATTGTAATGCAGAGATAGGATTATAGAAATGGTGTCAGTATAATTCACAGCTATGTAGGGTAAAGTATACGCTAATCTGTAGTTTGAGTGAGATAAATTGCATTACAAAAGCACTTCAATCAGGATAGCTGCATACTTGCAAACAGGTTTCTTTAGTACCTAAAGTAGCTAAAATCAATTTAAACAAGGTAGCAGAGTACAGCCTAACAGGTCCCTTAAATATATCTACAATCATAATATGACCTGTAACATGGAGTATATTAACCAATACTTTTACAGCAACCTATGTAAGTGTAGTTTGCTAGCAGTTACTCTAAAATGCCCTGTAGCACTTTGCTATTATTAATGTAGACTATTTTCATTTAAGTGCAGCCTTCTACCAACTATCTTATAATGCCCAACAGCACCTTAATAATTAGAAATGTAAATAGTCTTATTTTCAAGGTTAACAGTAGATGCACTTATGAAATCGACCAGTTAATGAGTTGTTTCATAGTACAGAGACTAGGGCCATTATGTTTAAATAAGCCGCTATCCAGAGTACTGAAATCTCATGCAATGAGTTAAAAAATCTGTAGTGAAGCCTCAATTCTGCAGCTTGTATCCATGTGTCATAATATGAGGTATTGCCGGCAATGCCAGGAGAAGTAGAGCAGTGGAGGTGTAACATATGCTAGCATAGCTATCTAGAGTTTTGCAAAGAATTGTATGTCATTTGTATATCAAGCTGATTTGTACAGGTGCTTGTGCTGAAAATGTAAAGTTGTTTGTGTTAAAAATGTACCAACGTAGGTCCTGCTGGACAAAAATGAAATACACCTGTACATCAGATTGTATTGTAATTGTTGAAATTAATATTGGAACAGAGGATACTGGAAGATAAGAGGTTAATTTCAGTCCAGGTAACTTTGAAAAGTAGTCTGAAATTAAATTACCTGGAAGGCCATAAAGATTGTATCTTACAGTTCTGATGACAGTCAGAGACAAAATGTTTGTGAAAACAAGGACTAGGGATCTTGCTGTGTTGTCCTTAGAAGTGAACTATTGCTACCCTTGAAGGGTGGAAGTATTGAAATGGGTTTATGGCTTCCAGATGCTATAACACATCTTAGCAAATCTGTGTGTGTATGGTAACACATATGTGTGAGATTCTGGTTCAGTTTCTAGTAAAGGAGGTCATATGGGAACCAGAAATCAAATGACCAGGTGTATGTGATGTCATTCTGTAATCCAGCACTGAAATGTTCTAATACTAGATGAGAGAGAAGTCTCAGACCAGTCTGTTTTTGAAACCTGACATAGGAGGTTTCCTCACCCACTTCATCTTGTTTTGCTTTAGTGAGTAACCAGGGAATAGTAATTCTTTAGATCAGTCAGGAAAATATAGTGAGATTAGTTGCAGTGTTTGTCTGTATATGTGAATCTGTCCATAGGTTCGTACTAAGCTAACTGCCCTTGCGAGCCATTTTAAGCCTAGCCAATTATCCCTTGTGAGACACAAACCCTGCACCTTGTATTTGCAAGGCAAACAACTTAACTATTAGGCCACCCCTATCTTTGTTATTTTTAATATTTCCTGTGATTGAATCTCTGATGTTTATTGTAAATAGATATCATATTTAGTATGTTCATGTTTTTATTATTTATTATTAAATATAATTAAACTTGTCATTGTTTCTGGTCTTTAAGGGAATATTTTAACTTTTGAGAGTACTTTTATTTATTTGGTGACACTGCGGCGACCCCTGAAAGCCTTGATGTTTGGTCAACATTATTATTTGTATTAATTTTACTCAGTATAATTGAGTACTTGTCTAAGAGCTTTAGAGTAGCTGGCTTTGGAGTGTCCTGGTGGCAGTAACTGCTTTATAGTCTGGGCAGAGGGGCATAGCTAGTAAATCAGTGCCAGCCTTTCCCAGGTGTGCATGTTTGTGAAAATCAAATCTCAGAGAGAGTGTGTGTGTGTGTGTGTGTGTGTGTGTGTGTGTGTGTGTGTACTACTTGGAGCATGGACACAGAGCACTGTTCTCACAGAGAGGGTGGTGGAGGACTTGGCCTGAAACACTTGGCTGAGGACTCAACTCTGTAGCTGTGCCAGTTGGGAGTCTTACTGAGGGCTTGGAGAGAGAGAAGGAAACCCAGATGTTGGACTGAGTCTGTTCCCTGTGTGCTCTTAAGGGAAATTGTGCTTAGTGCAGAGAGCTGCATCTGGAAATACTGTGTGTATCTGTTTTTGTTCCAAGTGAACGTCCCTCACCAGTGTCAGTGGTGAAGATTCAGCCTCCTTGATTACTGGCCCAGAGGGGGGATGTCACACCATGTTTTCATCTTTTTAGCTACTTTCCAGTGGTCATTGACATAGGAAAGGATGGGGGATAGAGGTGTTGGCTTATTGGTTAACATGTTTACCTCACAGACACAAGGTATATGGTTTGATTCTTATCATTGAAGACAAATTGCTAGGCTTAAAATGGCCTGCAAGGTCAGCTAGCCTAGTACTTACCCATGAACAAAATTCTGGATGGTCATGGTTCAGTCAATTTTCCTATTGCTGAGGTGAAATGACTGGATGAGCTTGATAGGTGTCCAAGATGCATACTACCACATAAAGATGGACAGATGCTCCAGGAAGTATCTTTGCTTCTGTCTGGGAGCCAGTCATTTCCAGTTCAGAGCTCTGGCATTTTGATTCACCACAGCCCCCCAAGGTGTTTACCAAATGCATTTTATTAGTAGCAGCTCATCTACAACTGCAGGGCTTCCAAGTCTTCCCTTATTTGGACAACTGGGTCCTCACCACTTCTTCCGGGAATCTACTCATTTAAGCCAGGGACTCCTTGCTCTCCCTGTGCAACCACTTAGGAATCACAGTCAGCTTATAAAATTCCAAGCTACAAAACTGTCCAATCTCTAGAATTCATTGGATCACTCCTGGATACAAGATCTCTGATAGCAGAATTTCCGTAAACAAGGATGTCATTCCTCCACCACAAGCACAAGAATTCTTATCAGTTTTCACCTGCCATATTAATTCTATGTCTTTTAGGCTCCATGGCTGCATCCATTACATTAGTGCCACTAGCCAAGTTCTACATCTAAGTCCTTCAGTCGACCTTGGCAGTCCAGTGGTCAATCAGGGAATAGCCAGTCTCCTTCCCAGTCATTCTCACAAACATATGCAGAAATCACATACAGTGGTAGATAGATTCCCCTCATCTTCACCAGGGTCATCCTTTCATTATTTCTCTCCACAGGCCACCGTGACCTCAGATGCCTCCCAACTGGAGTGGGGAGGGCATTACCTGGGAAAGACAGTTCAAGGTATGTGATCACAAACAGAGGCCAGTCTTCACACCAACTTACTGGGGATGACAGCAGTCCTCCTAGTGTGCAGGCCTTTTAGGACTCTCTCCCTTTGGGTGTGATTTCCATGCAGACAGACAACATGGCTGGTACATCAACAAACAGTGAGGAACCAGATCTTGTCCTTTGTGTCATGAGGCCATGAGAATGTGGCAATGGGCAATACCTTTTCATGCTTTGTAATAGCAGTGAATGTCCTGGTGAAATCAAACATATTTGCGCACAGGTTGAGCGGGTCCAACTCGCTTCCTCATGAGTGGTCCCTCAGTCCCCTTGTTACAGAATGGATTTTCTGCCCCTGGGGCCAACCTTGATGCAATATCTTTGCAGCTCCCCTCAACACCAAATCCAAGTTCTTTAGTCTAATCCACTGAGGGGGGAGTCACCCAGGGATGCCCTAATGCATCCTTGGCCCCCAGGACTCCTTGACGGTTTTCCTCAATGCTATTCATTCCAACGTTTCTACAGGAAGTATCAGTGTTGAAGATCGCATTCATCCTCATAGCTCCTAATTGGCCTTGGCAAGTGTGGTTTCCTTTCCTCCAGCTTCATCTAGTTCAATCTCCATGGATTCTAAGCTCAGACCAAGATTTACTGTCTCACCCTTTGGGGTCACCTCCTCCAAACAATGAGGCCCTCAGATTAACTGATTGGTTTTTCCAATTCCAATGATGGTTCAACAGTCCAGGTTTCCCCCTTCTGTTGTCCACATTTTGTCTTCTTCACAAAAACCCTCCACTAGGAATATTTATAGAAGCAAGTGTAAAAGATTTTCTATTTGGGCTATAGATAAACATATAGATCCTTTTTACAGCCCCTCTCCCAGCTATTTTGGACTTCCTTGTTTATTTGTTTCAAGGTGGGGTTAGCTATTCCACTATCATGGTTCAATTAGCATCCATACCTTCTTTCCACATAAGAAAGAAACATACTCCCATTGCTTCTCTGAGATTATCCTAGGCTTTCCTCCAGGGGGCTTTCTTTCCTCAACCTCCACTTAGAGAACCAGTCCCTCCATGGGATGTTACTAACATATTACAATCTCTAACTGGTCCACCTTTTAAACCTGCTGCTAAAGCTGATTAAAAATTCTTACCCTGGAAAACTATTCATGGTGGTTATCACCACTGCTAGAAGAACTTCTGAGCAATATACCCTATCCTCAAAACATCCATACCTGGTTTTCCGTAGAGACAGGGTGTCTTTTAAAACTAACCCATCCTTTCTTCCAAAGGTGGCTTCTGAATATTCATTTTATCAGTCCATAAATCTTTAAGTGTTCTTTCCAAATTTCTTGAACCAGGGCAAATACACTTTGCATTTATTAGATATTTATCAACAGTTACACTTTTATTTACACTGGATGAAGCCTGTCAAAAGGTGTGATCAGTTTTTTTTTTCTCTATAGCAAAATTGGGAAAGACAGTATCCAAGGTTACACCATCACACTGGCTAACACAGTACTTCCTTCATTTACAAACAAAAAGTTAGCATTCCCTTTGACCACAAGATCTCATTCAACGAGTTTTGTGGCCTCATCTACAGCATTTTCCTCTAGTGTCCCAAATGATGATATCTGCACAGCAGCTACCTGGTCTAAATTGCATACCTGTATCTCGCATTATAAATTGGATATTCAGTCCAGATGTAGGACCTCATTTGGTTCAGCTGTGCTCAAGAATATTCTTACATAAGACCTCCAGGTATAACAGTTGCTGGGGACTCTGGCCTATCTGTGAGGAATGGATGAAACAGACAGCAGCAGATATGAAAGTTGTATACTCACTATAATGGTAGATCTATTTCCATCCTTCCCTCACCTACCCTCCACTGTCCCCCTCCTATCTTTTACTTTCATTCTGTTTCCTACTGTATTGTTATTATAAGAAGTATCTAGCTGACCTGGTTTTGGCTCTTGAAGGTTTCTTCGGCCTCCCTATTGTCCTGTTTTCCTTAGGTGAGCTACTTCCTTTCTTATCCTCTCTGTTAGGGTATCACATTCAGTATGTTTGGATTCTCAAAATTTCTTATTAGGCAGGCAGACTCGGTCTGAGGTCGCTCACTATGCCTGCAGTGATTATAGGTAAGGAGTCTGAACACTGGATCCTAAGCTTGGAAGTTGCCAATGTTGAATCCGAGATCGGATCTGAGACTCATCTGTGAGGAGAGGATGGAAATGGACGACACAGATCTATTGCTATGGTGAGTGCATAACTTTTGTTTTTCTTGGGTTGCAGACTAGACACAGAAATGCAGATCTTTTTACCACAGGAGAAGGTGCAGAGCCTCACAACGTACTTCTAATATCTCTTACCTCGCAGAGCCTGTTCAGAAAGGGAAATTTTCTGAATAGTAGGTTACATGGCAGAAACCATCCCAATGCTACCATAAGTCAGGCTGCATATGAGGAAAATACAGTGGCACTTGAAAAATGTATGGTCTCAACATTCTCACCCCTTGGACATAAAGATCCCTTATACATCATGTCCAAAGAGGGAGATCCATTGGTAGACATTACAGGTGAATCTGAATCTAGTCCTGCCCTTTAAGATGCAGGCTTCAAGTCAGGAGCTGCACACAGATGCCTCCAACTAGGCTTGGGGGAGCATGGTCAGGAACTCACAAGCCTTCCCCTTGAGATCTCAGTTATATGCTGGAAAAGCACACTCTGCCTCCCTTTGAACCAGCAGCATCCTCTACTCTCAAATTCTGCACCTTGGAAAAACATTTTGTTGGTAGCACTCACTTCTTGTAGACAGGTCTGCAGAGCTCCAGGTGCTATTTTTCATAATGACATAGTGTCCCTGGGAAGGTCAATCCTTCTTTCATGCCTAAAGTGGTAAACAAGATGTCCCTCAATCAGGCCATCAACCTGCTTACTTTGTTTCCCAACAGATAGAACAGGGGAGAAAAAAGGTGTACATTGCCTGAATGTACACAGACAGCTCAGAATTTACATGGATAAAACTAAGTCTATTCATAAGTCAGAAGAACTGTTTGTTTCCTTCCTGGACTGTATGCTAAGCCAAACAATACCCAAACAGTCTACCGCTAGCTGGATTTCTAGGTCCATTTTTTTTTTGCTACACTTACCATGACAAATTCCTGCCTTGTTTCCCCTAAAACTCATTCTTCTAGAGTAATGGCTTCTTCTGGTGCTTTCTGTAAAGAGGTAGATTCCAGGCTAATTCTAGAAGCAGCTGTCTGGTTTTTGATGCACACTTTCACTAAGCATTACAGAGTAGATGCCTTTTCCAAATCCAGAGCTGTTTTCAACAGGTACAGTCCTTTCTGGCATCTTAGATAGTCAGCCATCCACCTTTGTACCTCTTTAAGGATTGGGAATTGCCATCTGTTTGGAACACTGCAACCGTGATTTCAGTCTGGACATAGTACCGTTGTGTAAGACATTACCATAACAGTAGATGCCCTGTTGATCACTGACATATAGTATTCCTTCCCACCAACTTTCACCCTTCTTTTCCTCTTTTTCCTTCCTTTAACTCTCCTGCTCTGGTTAACAGAATATAGGACTGAGGGGGACTTGTCTTTCTTCCTGTTTTTCCCCTCCTAGCTGACCACTTTCTTCCCAGATGTCTTCAAGTTGCTGGTTTGGAGTTGGTGTGAGGTTTTAGGCTCATACATACCCCTGTGTTCATCGGCTGAGGTCATGCATTGGACATATAGCTAATGGAAGGTTTAGGCTTTAGTACCCTGCCTAGACATCAGTGGTGAAGACCCATCTGTTTGAAATATTGCAGCAGTGATCAGTAGGACCTCTGCTGTTATGCTAAGTTCTTACACAACTGTACTTTCATCTGAAGACATGGTGTCTGTAGAAATGCTGATTTCTTTACCTTAGCTAGGAAGTTGTTAGAGGCTGTTAATCGTGTTACTCAGAAATTCTTATCTGAAAATTGTCAGCATTGATATTCCTAAGGAAGACATGTCAGTGGATTATGACAGAGAAAGGTGTAGGGCTTCTTCTACATATTCCCAAGCACAAATCTCTGATTCAGAGGACTTGCTCCTCACAAATTTCTTTGGGGGAGTGTCCTTTTCTCAGACAATAGCCAGGATGAATGCTTTTCTTTTTTATGAGGACAAAATGGATGTTCCTCTGGAGCTGAAGAGATACTATATGTTACAAGTAGTTATATCTTAGTCCACTCCCATACCTCCTATAGTGCCAGGCTTGTAGGATGTATTTAATGCTGCCCGTAACAATCCTGATTCTCAATCTTCAGTTTTCCAAAAGGCAGATAGGCCTTATGTTTATCAAACTAACAAACATTTGTTTTCCCACACCAGGTCTGACCCTGCAGCTATAGCCACATCTTCATTAGTGTCTTCCAATCCTTCTCTTGTGGACAAATAAGGGAAATAATTGAATAGATTTGGTAAGTGAATGTTGTCTCCTTGCACTTCTGCCTACAGAATTCTTAATTATTAGATTCATATGTGGAAGCTTGTATATATTTTTTGTGCAGACAGTTTTGAGAGAATTATCCACTACATTTCTTCAGAAAGTAGTATCTGTCAGGATTTCATTATTTCTAACATTTCTCAAGTATCAAAACATGCCTTAAGGAGTGTGTATGATTGTACAGACACAGTGTCTAGGGCTACTGCAAGTGATGAGGAGATGTGTCTGGGTTCATAGTCAAATGTTTTTGATGAGGTAAAGTCTAAAATTGTAAATTCAACAAGTTTTTGAGGGAGCCTTCCAGGAATTCATCCAGTTGTGGGGAACACCTCAAGTAGACCTGTTTGCCTCCTTTCAGAACAGACAGCTGAAAAATTGTGATCCAGGACTACTTGTAAACAACCCTGAAATCAGATGCATTTTATTTCCGATAGTCAGGAATGCTCCTTTAGATCTTTACACCCTTTCTACTGATATGGCTAATTCTGAAGATTCAGAAGAAAGGACTCCAAAAAGATCATTGTGATGTCCCCCTTTTGTCCCAAGCAGCATTGATTCTCCTCTTTTATATAACTGACTAAGGTCAATTATCACAAGCTTCCTCACAATCTGGACCCCATTCTCAAAAATCTTCAACTAACTGGAGGATGATTCAATTCTAATTCTTTTTAGGAACTTCTGTTCCAATGGATGTGCAGCAGGTGGCAAAGAAGGCAAGAAAACTTGCTACTGAGAAAATCTTATTTGAGCAAGTGGAAAAGATTTTCTAATTGGTGCATAGCCAATAACCAAGGCCATCTCAGGGATTATGTTCCATTTTTGCACATATATTTGTGTGTTAACTATTTTCTGGCCTCTCATATTCCTCTATCAAGATATGTCTTGTGGCCATTTCAGCATATCTACCCATTGATCTTACACTTTTTTGCTTTTAATGATACAGTTTTTAAGGGAGTCTTACACCTGAGCCGTCTTTGTAAACAGGTTGTTCATTCTTGGAATCTTAAGTTTGTGCTGGAAAAGATATCCCTGTCTCCATTTGAGCTTGTTCATCAAGCAGAATTAAGGTTCATTACATGTAAAACAGTTCTTATTGCTCTGACATCTGCAAGAAGAGTATCCAAATTGCAAGCTCTAGTACTGGGTGAATCCTATCTCTTTTATAGGGATATGGTCTTTTTAAGAACAAATACCTTATTCATGCCTAAAGTTGTTTCAGAGTTTACTTTGAATCAAGTCTTATCCAGATCCTCGGAACCCAGAGAAAGGATTCCACATACTGTGGATGCATATACATAGCTCAGGTAATATATTGAGAGAACTATGTCCTTTAAAAAAGCAGATTAGCTATTTGTTTGTAATGTTGGGGCAAAGAAAGGACGGCCACGTCAAAATGGACTATTTCCAAATGGTCGTCCCAATTATTGTCTTTTGCTATTCCTTCCATGGTGAACTAATTCTAGGCTGTATAAAGGCTCATTCAACTAGAGCATTGACTTCTTTGATGATATATTGGAAAGAGGTAGACTTTGAAGGTGTTCTAGAGGGAATTAGATGGTCCTCTGTACATACATTTATAAGGCATTGCAAACTGGATTCTTTTTTTTCTAGATTCAGGATAGACTTTGTTAGGACCATTTTCCATGAGTTCCTGAATCCATATCCTTCCTCCTCCCAGTTGGATAGACTTTGGTGATCAACCTATATAGCCTAAAGGCTACTGCAGCAATGGGAATGATGAACATAGTACAAATGTGTAATTTACATTTAACTATAACAGGAAATGTTTGAATTCCTCACTGCTGCAGTATATAAAATTATCTCTTATTATAGCTTTTGATGGTTCAGGATGAGAACGCTGTTTCGTTACTTTAGGGCAAGAAAGCCCTAAAGAAATGTCCACCCTGGCTGTTGATTTCCATTTTCATGGTGGACCAATCAGCAGTCAGAATGAAGGTGTAGAAGGGAGCCAGAACTTTTGGAAGCTGGCTAGTTCTTGTTTCCTGGGCAAGAGACAGCCCATTTTGCCTAAAGGCTAGTGCAACAGTGGGAACTTTGAACATCTACTGTTATGTATAAGTGCAACTTACATAACTTTACCTCTGATGTTGTTAATCTTCATCTATTCCTGACTTATGGATTATGGTTCCGATCCTTGGAACAAATCCAGCCATCGTAATGCTTGCTTCAGCCTAAAAAAACGCTCCTGAGCTGCTAGTCTACCTACAATAGACTTCTCTACATTACCTCAGATCTCATTTGTCGCTCTTGCGAATAAGACACATCAGCTGACTCTCTTGTAGTTAAGTATTTTATAATTAGTCTATAACTAATTTCTTTATAATTTCTTATTGGTCCATCCTTGAGTGAGTGTTTCCCTTACTGACAGTGTTTCTTTCCCTACCATCGCTGGTAGTTTCTTCCTTCTCTTTACCATTTGGTAACATTACTACCATTGTTGGTAGTTTTTCTTCCATTTTCTGTGTGTCACTGTGTTTGAGCTTTCTTTCCAACCCTCCTTTCTGTTCTTCGGCCTTTCTATTTCCCTTTGATAGAAATGGCAGAAAAAAAATAAAATCCTCTACAACAGGCTTTAAACAATGTTCTGAGTCTGGCAGGAAAATGCCAAACTCAGATAATCATGAAAAATGCATTTATCGTTTGGGTGTACCCCATTTGAGTGTGGATTGTTCCATCTGCCAAGGTTTCAGTAATAGAAACTTGGCAGAAAGAATAAACTGATCCTCAAAGGGCTCATTAAAGCCCCTTTTGAGGAAGCCTTGTCCAAGACTGACCAGTCTCCTCTGGCCTCTGGATCCAAGTACTCTCATTCGGTGCTGACATCTCCATTGGCACCGATTGTCAACAAAACACAAGCACACTTCTGGAAGTTTATCTTCAGAACAGAAAGTTAAGGTTCTGAGGCTCTCAGAGAAGAGAAAATGTCCAGCACTGACAGCTTCACAGGTGCCTTCTACATTGGCTACAACAATTGTTCCTAGTACAGTGACTACGTCTCCAACCTTGACCACTGCTCCAATGTCAGTGCCAACTGCCACTCCATCCATTTTGGTGCCCATTTCACCCTCAGTGCAGATGGTGCCAAAATTATTGTCATCCTCAGAACCCATCCATGGACCTGTTCCATGGTCCACTTCCCAGTCCTTTCATGGAAAGACCCGAATCACCTTCTGGCTTATCCATGTGCTCCACCAGAAGTCTTTCTGAGGCTAATGTTGTTAGGTTGGTAGATCATATTTTGGCAGCCCAGGGTCTTCCATCTGCTTCTCAAGCCCTTCTCCCTTCTTGTGCAGTGGGTTATTTTCTCCATCCAACCCCACATATTCTCCTCCTGTAACCTCAATGCAGGCTTCAGAGTCGTCAACTTCAGCATCCCAGGTACTGATAGCTTCAGTGCTGACAGCACTTTGTCTTCATTACCGAGTCTAGCCCTGGCTTCCTCACTACCTTTGGCACAGTCCGATCCCCAGGATCACATCATTGCCATCAGGCCCATGGAATTTGAGTCGGCTCCAAGTTTTTCATGGAGCTGACTGGGTCTTTTTTGGTTGCATCAGTGGTGGACCCTTCCTTGGTTCCAGTCTGTCAGGTGGGGCTCTCAGGGCAGTGTGTGACCCTGGTTCCAAGTTTGTCTGTCTTGGTCCTGGGCTGCCATCCCTCCTCAGGGTGTCCTGTCTTTCAGGCTATGAAAAGGGCTTTAGCCACTGCATCTCATGTGGTCCCTGGGTTATTGGAGTCTCCCTCTGTTACCCTAGGTTTCTCAGTTCAGCCACCAACCTCTACCCCTGGACACCATGCACCATGCTCCAAAGAGTTGCCTCTTAAAGGCACTCCCTCTTCCGAGTCCTCCTCACATGTCCCCACTGAGGAGCCCCCTCTGAAGAGATCATGTAAGAGGAAACACCCTCATTTTCCTGAAGAATTTGTCACAGAGGACAAAGATTTGATGAAGGGCAGGGAGATATCTCCATTTGAGGCATTTTAGAGATCCTAAAACAGAGGGGTGATTGGAATTCCAAAGACCCTTCCTCAGAAGAATCTGTGTACTTGCAGGTAATTGGTGCATGCCCATCTACTCCTTAGTGACTCTGCCTGCTGATGATTTATTTAAACTAATTGCTCAGCAGGCTTGGAAAGCTCCTGATGTTGTGGAACCAGTTCCCTGGAGACTGGACAAAATCCTTACTGCTCCAGAAGACCAACCACACTGGGCCAAGGATTTGGTAGTAGATGCCATGGTGGTAGTGGCCCCATGAGAAAAGTTCTGTCCATACCCCGAATCATGAGTCCAGGACTATGGACAGATTTCGGAAGTGGGTCTATGTATCATCAACCCTCTCTATCAGGTCCTTGAACTTCCTGGCACACTTCACAGGGCTCCAGAGGGAGCTGGTCAAGGAGCTGTTAGATACCCTGGGGGGAGCTGTGGCTGAGGCAGTCCAGGAAAAAGTGGCCTCCAGCTAGCTACCCTGGAGTCTATTTCAGATTCATACATGAGGCTCATTCCGCATGCAGCTGAAGGGGCTACCAGGTCAGCAGCTTTAGGCATGCAATTCAGAGACACACTTGGATAAACCTGTGCAAGTTTGCAGAACAATTCAAGTCATCCTTTGTTAATGCCCCCTTTGTTTGGTCCCAAAGTAAAGGAAACTCTGACTAGGTATGAAAAGGATGGAAAGACTTTGTCTGCCTGTGGGCATACATTTTTCCACTCCTCGCCAATCCTACTCCAGGAATAACAGGAGTGGTAAAATTTGGTTCAAGAAGTCCCAGAAGCTTTTCCAGGACACACGTGGCTCAGACTCCCCTCAGGGCAGAGGGGAGCATTATAGTAGAAGATGCCATCCCAGAGGCAGGACTGGTCTGCAGAATCAAGGTTCCAGGGACTTCTTCTCTGGTCGACGTTATCAGTGCTTCTGAAGGGCGGCCTGATTGCTTACCTCTGGAAGCAGCTGGAGGAGGGTTTTCCTTGCACCCAAATGCCTGGTGACACATAGCCATCGATGCCTGGGTGCTAAAGATTATTTCCAGAGGTTATCTAATTCCTTTCACCCTTTCCCACAAGATCTTCAGCAAGAGTCTCTGATATTCCACCTAGTCAGAGAGTTCAAACAGCAATAGAAATACAAAAGCTCCTAGAAAAAAAGAATCATCTAAGAAGTCCCACTAGACCAACTAGGATCTGGTTTTTACTCAAGATTCCTTTTTGTGCCAAAGAAAACCAGGGACTGGAGACCAATTTTGGATCTCAATGTTCTGAACAATTTCGTTCAACAAGTAAAATTCTGTATGGTCATGATTCAGTCAATTCTCCCTTTCCTAGAGAAAGCCAATTAGATGTGCTGTATCAACTTTGAAGATGCATATTGCCACATAAAGGTGGACAAATACTCAAGAAAGTTTCTCCACTTCTCAATGGGAGCCAGTCATTTCCTATTCAGAGTGCTGCCCTTTGGTCTCACCACAGCCCCCAGGGTGTTCACCAAATGTATGGCAGCAGTCACAGAAATCTGAGGCTGCACAGATTCCGAGTGTTTCCTTACTTAGATGACTGGCTTTTCACCACTCCCACCAGGCATCTACTTCTACAAACTATGGACTACATTCTGAATCTAGCCCCTAAGTTGGGCATAACGGTCAATCCTACAAATTCTCAACTAACTCCCACACAGGACATGGAATTTATCAGAGCTTACCTCAACAGAGTCTCTAGCATAGCATTGCTTCCACTACACAGATTACAGAAAATCCTGCCACATATCCTTCCTCTTCTTCATTTACAAAAAACTCCTGCTTATCTAATTCTGCAGACATTAGGTCCCATGCCAACAGCAATCACATTGGCAAGGTTTCACATGAGACTTCTCCAGTGGTTACTTGCAAACCAATGGACTATTCCAACCTACCCCATGAACCATTTGGTTTTCATATCCAGTCGATGCAAGAACAACCTATCCTGGTGGATGCACTCAGAGGAGATTCTTCTAAGCCGCCCCTTTGTTCCCCCTCAGTCCACAGCCATAGTGACTGTGACGATTGGGGAGAGAAGGGCAAAGGCTGCCAGCCTAGTCAAATAGAATTTGATATATAATTCTGGCATTTGTAAATAAATGTAAAATACAGGCATGCTTTCTTGAATGTAAAAGAATATTGTGAAATGTGGAACTGCAAAATATGTGACAACATTGCACTAAACTGGCCCAGTGAAGCATGTTGTACCCTTTCATGTTAGAATTTGGTTCCAGGGCAGCAGCTGGAATAATATGTCATGCCCATTGTTTTAAGGCTACAGTTTATGAGCAGAATTTAGATGTGGAATGTGCTTTATTGCTCTGGTTTCTTTTAGAATATACATGTGAACCGTCTTCTATTGTTGTAAGTTTCTGTGCATGTGTTAGATTGCTAAATAATGCAGTTTGTGGCCTGAAAACTCAGACTAGGTGTTAAGATGATGCAGTTAGTTTGCCTGGGAAAACCTAAGTGTCAAAATGATGTAATTTGGGGAGGGACCCAGCAAACATGTTTGTTAATAATGTTTAAATAATATTTCTCACAAGAGACTGAAGGCATTTTGACTTTGGACATCTAACTTATCAGCACTCTGCCTTGTGCTCACATGTAAGTTTTAGCACTGTGATTTCTTGTAGGAATAGTTAAAGCTAGTAAATATTAATTAGGTATTTTTCTTTGAAATCAGACCTGTCCTACTGTATTATTTTAAGTTTCTGTGTGATCTCTGAACTCTTAGATATCTCTGTGGTGTAGTAGTTTTGTCTTGTGTTTTAATTAATTATTATTAAATATTTTTTAAAACCTTCTACCTGTGGCTGATTTGTGTAGAGATAAGCTCTAGAGTACATTGCATATTTATAGAGGTTATTGGAATAGGCCACTCTAAAGTAAGCCTTGACTGTTAGTCATACTGCCATTGGATATTAATATTGCACAGTAATAAATGGACACCCCTTTAAGGGCCTTTTAGTAGCTGATATTATTAACTGGGTGGTGGCAGTAATTACTACCATATAGTCTGGGTAAAGGGGCACAGTTGGAGAATCTTTGTCAGCCTTTCCCATGAGTGTCTGTGAAGTTGTATAAGTACTTATCTCAAAGTGTGTGTGTATTGTCAGCTACTTGGCATGGACACGAAGCACTGGTTGGACAGAGAGGGTAGTGGAGGTTTTAGCTTGCCCAGTTAGGCTGACACCTGGACCCTATAGCTGTGCCAGTGGGGAGTCTTATTGGGGACCTGGTGAGCAAGGGAGCAACAAGCCCCAGACTGACTGTGATCTCTGTGTGCACTTAAGGGAAATTGTACTTTACTGTGTGTCAGTTATCATTCTCTCTTCTATTAGATGACCTCCCCAGTGTTAGTGGTGAGGATTGAGGCTCCCTGATTGCTGGGCCAGGACATGGTTGTCACAAGTGGTGGCAGTGGTGGGATCTACTTCACATACTAATTGGCTTGTAGTGGTGTGGGTAGAGAGAATCACTGTAGCTTGTGTACAGTGATCTCTAAAAGTGTTTTGTACTCTAAAACAGCCACACAGAGTATACTCAGAGTTCAGATCACAGTTGTTTTATTTCTTTTGTTAGCTTAGTGTTAGTCAGGGTGAGCAGGCAGCATGTCAGCAGAAGAGTAAGGAAAGCTGACATGGAGCCAGCTGGCAGAGATGTGCCACACTAGGGGACTGGTGCATGGAAACCTGACTAAAGCAGACCTGATTGCAGCCTTGGTTACAGCTGCATCAGAAAACAGCAGCCTGGAGGACAATCAGACTGACAGTGGAGATTAAATATCCTCAGAGAATGGACAGCTCAACCTTTCTGCAGTGGACTTAAAAAGTCCAGCTGGAGCTAAAGAGACTTGAGATGGAGGCCAGGCGTATGTAACTAGAAGCAACCGAGAAAATGAGGAGTCTACAAGCTGGGGAAAATGAATGGCAGAGGAGGCATGAGAGGGAAATGCTAACTCTTCGCCAGAGTCATGGAGGTAATAAGGAAGGGAGTAACCAGACCCCAGAAGCACAAAAGGTCAGTAAATTTCTTCCACAGTTTAAAGAGGGGGATAATTCTGATAGCTTCATTCATATGTTTGAGTGGGTATGTAAACAGTATGAAGTTGAACAAAGGCTCTGGGTACGGTTTCTGGCCCCCTTACTCCATGGTAAAGCTGTAACTTCTTTAGCAAAAATGCATGACACTGACTGTTTTGATTATACTGCTGTAAAAAGACATTTATTAGAATGTTTTAAGCTGACACCTGAAATGTATAGGAAAACGTTTTGTGAGCATAGACGCAAGGCAGATGAAAATGTATGTGAATATGTTGTTGAACTGAGCACTTATTTTCATAGCTGGGTGAGTGGATGTCAGGTCACCACTTTTGAAGGGCTGGCCGACCTTTTGGTAAGGGAACAAGCCCTTAGCACGTTGCCTGAGGACATGAGGATCTGGTTAGCTGATAAACAGTGTGCTACTTCGGAGGAGTTGGGGAAGAAGGGAGACCTATACCTAGCAAGCAGGGCAGCCCTGCACAGCAAAGGGACCCCAGTACCTCTCATGGGACTAAAGGAACCCATGTTGGGCAGCACAGACTGCCCCAACAGAATCTGCCAGTAGCAGGAGAAGCCACTAGGCCAGGTACATGTCCTGGAGCTAGGGTTAAATGTTTTGAATGCAACCAGTGGGGCCATGTGGCATACAGATGTCCATGGAGGCAAGATGGGGAACCACAGATGAGGGAGCCAGTAAGTGCTAAAGACAAAATGCCAATAGTAGGTTGTCTTGAGACAGCAGGGGTATGGAGCTACCATCCTGCAGATGTCCTGAGAGGGAAGGATTTGGTTGAGGCAGTACTATGTACTTATGCAGTTACATTCAGTGAGGCTAGGAGACAAGCATGTGGGTCTGGTAGCCTGGGAGAGACCCAGACAGACTGCATACTTGCAGCCAGGACTGCTGAGGTGGTTACTTCAGGGGTGAGCTATGCTGTAACAATGAGACTGAATGTGATCTACAGCTGCTTGTGGATACTGATGTTCCCTTGGACAGGGTAACTGCAAAGGTAGAGGTGAGTAGTAGTACCCAGGCTGATATTGAGGCACCGCTGTCAGAGGATGCCAGACTTCTTGTGGAAGGGGAGCTGGGAAGACGTGAGACAGGCTCAGCTCTCAGACCCTACATTGCAAGGCCTGAGGCAGGTAGCTAGGCAGGCACCTGATTCTCTAGGGAAGGGGGAATCTGTATACTGGAACAAAGGGTTACTGTGCAGAGATGATGGAAGGCTAGAAGGTGAGAGAGTACAGCAGTTGGTAGTGCCTACAGCTTACCATCTGGCCCTTCTAGCCATAGCCCATGATATTCTTTTGGCAGGTCATGTGGGCATAAAATGTACAAATAGGCATATTATGCAAAACTTCTATTGGCCTGGAATTTCCAGAGATGTAACAGGGTACAGCAGGACCTGTGAGCAGTGCAAAAGGTAGACAAGGCAGGAGACAAGGTGAGAGCTCCTTTGATGCCTTTGCCTGTGATTGAGGAGCCATTTCAGAGGGTAGCTATGGATATTGTGGGTCCTCTGAGTACCCCAAAATCCACAGGGAAAAAGTATATCCTAGTGACTGTAGATTATGCTACACGATACCCTGAGGCAGTGGCTTTGTCCTCCATTGAGGCTGAGAAGGTGGCAAATGCTTTGCTATAGATTTTCAGCAGGGTTGGTTTCCCAAAAGAAAATACTGTCTGACAGAGGTGTCAGTTGTATGTCAGACCTGCTGGCTTGTCTGTGGAAGTCCTGTGGGGTGAAGCACATGAAGACCACCCCCTACCATCCCCAGACTAATGGTCTTGTTGAGAGGTTAAACTCTACAATCAAGTCCATGCTACGGGCATTAGCAGATCAGTTTAAGAGGGAGTGAGACAAATATTTGCCCCGTCCATTGTTTGCTTACAGAGAGGTTCCCCAGGTATCCACAGGTTTTTCTCCCTTTGAGTTGCTGCATGAGCATAGGGTGAAGGGACCTCTAGATTTAATTCGAGATGAGTGGGAAGGTGAGTGTGAGTCTCACAAGGAGTCTGTTGTGGCATATGTCCTGAACCTTAGGACAAGGCTCAGGGAACTCATGGGCCTGGCCCAGGAGAACCTGAAAGGAGCCCAACAACAGAAAAAGGTGTGGTATGACAGGAATGCTCGAGCTAGAGAGTATGCTGTAGTGCAGCAGGAGATGTTTCTCATTCCTGTCAGACACAACAAGTTGCAAGCAGATTGGGAGGGACCCAACAAGGTGGTAAGAAAGGTAGGTGATGTTAATTACATGGTGGAGTTGTTAGGCAGAAGGCAGGGGCACAAATGGTACCATGTTAACATGATGAAACCTTACCATGATAGGGAGGCCCTTGTGCTGAGCATTTGCAGTGGATTGCAGGAGGAGTCTGAGAGAGATCTTGTGAATGATCTCCTCAGTGAGGTTCAGGCTGACACCTCAGTGGAAGGGGTAGCAATGTCCTAGCAGCTATCTCCTACCCAGGTTCGAGAAATCTGAGCAGTGTTGCGGGAGTTTAGGGGTATGTTCACCAGGAAACCAGGGAGCACCCACCTGGTGCAGCACCAAGTGGATACAGGACCCCAAAGGCCTATTAGGCAGGCCCCTTATAGGGTGCCTGAGAGAGTCAAACAGACTCTGAGGGAAGAGGTACAGGAGATGTTGGAACTAGGGGTGATTCAAGAGTCTAACAGTCCCTGGGCTTCACCAGTGGTGTTGGTGCCAAAGATGGATGGCAGCACCAGGTTCTGTGTGGATTACAGGAAATTAAATAGTCACACAGAGTCAGATGCTTACCCCATGCCTAGGACAGATGAGGCCCTAGTGCAGCTGGGTGGGGCTAAGAATCTTACAAGCACTGATCTTACCAAGGGTTACTGGCAGGTGCCCTTGACTCCCAATGCTAGAGAGAAGTCAGCCTTTGTGACTCCTTTTGGCTTGTATGAGTTCACAAAGATGCCCTTTGAGATGAAGAATGCCTCAGCGACTTTCCAGAGGCTGGTAGATCATATCTTAGCAGGAGGGTTTGCCCTTGCTTACATGGATGATATTGCTATCTTACAGCCATTTCTGGCAAGAGCACCTTCAGCATATCAGGGAGGTGCTGGGCAGACTACAGAGGCAGGGTTGACCATTAAGCCGAGCAAATGTCAGGTGGGTATGGCAGAGGTCTCCTACCCAGGACATAGAGTGGGGAGTGGTAAGGTAAGGCCAGAATTTGCCAAAGTAGAAGCTATTCAAGCATGGCCTGCACCTGTTACCAAAAAGCAGGTGAGGGCATTCTTAGGGACAGCAGGGTACTACAGAAAGTTTGTTCCCAATTATAGTACCATAGCTGCTCCCCTTACAGACCTATCAAGGAGGAACAGGCCAGATAAGGTAGTGTGGACCCCAGCATGTGAGCAGGTATTTCAGAAGCTTAAGGAAGCTTTGGGAGGACTCCCTGTGTTAGCCAGTCCAGACTGCAGCAAAACCTTGTTGTGCAGGTGGATGCTTCAAACTATGGAATGGGGGCTGTACTTAGCCAGATTTCTTCAGAGTGAGAAGAGCACCCAGTGGTTTATCTCAGTTGTAGGCTCTAACCCAGGGAGGAATGCTATGCAGTGGTAGAAAAGGAATGTCTAGCCATAGTGTGGGCACTACAAAAACTTCAGCCTTATCTGTATGGAAGAAAATTCACTGTGATGACACATCACAACCCTCTAACATGGTTAAACAGAGCCAGTCAGCAAAATGCCAAGTTGCTAAGATGGAGTCTAGGGTTGCAAGCATATATGTCAGTGCAGCACCACAGTGGGAGTAGCAATGCCAATGCAGATGGGCTCTCAAGACAGGGAATGGGGTGAGGTACACCCAGATAGACCTGACACTCTCAAGCGATGTTTCTCCAGGGGCACTTGAAAAGCTTGCTTGAGTTCCCCGGGGGGGGGGGGGGATTATTAGGGAGAGATGGGCGAAGGCTGCCAGCCTAGTCAAATATAATTTGATATATAATTCTGGTATTTGTAAATAAATATAAAATACAGGCATGTTTTCTTGAATGTAAAAAAAATATTGTGAAATGTGGAACTGCAAAATATGTGACAACATTGCACTCTACTGGCCCAGTGAAGCATGTTGTACTCTTTCATGTTAGAATTTGGTTCCAAGGCAGCTGGAATAATATGTCATGCCCATTGTTTTAAGGCTACAGTTTATGAGCAGAATTTAGATGTGGAATGTGCTTTATTGCTCTGGTTTCTTTTAGAATATACATGTGAACCGTCTTCTATTGTTGTAAGTTTCTGTGCATGTGTTAGATTGCTAAATAATGCAGTTTGTGGCCTGAAAACTCAGACTAGGTGTTAAGATGATGCAGTTAGTTTGCCTGGGAAAACCTAAGTGTCAAAATGATGTAATCTGGGGAAGGACCCAGCAAACATGTTTGTTAATAATGTTTAAATAATATTTCTCACAAGAGACTGAAGGCATTTTGACTTTGGACATCTAACCTATCAGCACTCTGCCTTGTGCTCACATGTAAGTTTTAGCACTGTGATTTCTTGTAGGAATAGTTAAAGCTAGTAAATATTAATTAGGTATTTTTCTTTGAAATCAGACCTGTCCTACTGTATTATTTTAAGTTTCTGTGTGATCTCTGAACACTTAGATATCTCTGTGGTGTAGTAGTTTTGTCTTGTGTTTTAATTATTTATTATTAAATATTTTTTAAAACCTTCTACCTGTGGCTGATTTGTGTAGAGATAAGCTCTAGAGTACATTGCATATTTATAGAGGTTATTGGAATAGGCCACTCTAAAGTAAGCCTTGACTGTTAGTCATACTTCCATTGGATATTAATATTGCACAGTAATAAATGGACACCCCTTTAAGGGCCTTTTAGTAGCTGATATTATTAACTGGGTGGTGGCAGTAATTACTACCATATAGTCTGGGTAAAGGGGCACAGTGGGAGAATCTTTGTCAGCCTTTCCCATGAGTGTCTGTGAAGTTGTATAAATACTTATCTCAAAGTGTGTGTGTGTTGTGTCAGCTATTTGGCAGGGACACAAAGCACTGATTGGACAGAGAGGGTACTGGAAATTTTAGCTTGCCCAGTTAGGCTGACACCTGGACCCTATAGCTGTGCCAGTGGGGAGTCTTATTGGGGACCTGGTGAGCAAGGGAGCAACCAGCCCCAGACTGACTGTGATCTCTGTGTGCACTTAAGGGAAATTGTACTTTACTGTGTGTATTAGTTATCCTTTTCTCTTCTATGAAACAACCTCTTTGGTGTTAGTGGTGAGGATTGAGGCTCCTTGATTGCTGGGCCAGGACACGGTCATCACAGTGACCATGGATGCTTCCCAAATGGAGGGGGGGGCATTATCTCTGGAAAACAGTCCAAGGCACTTGGTCCCCCACCAAGGCCAATTTGCATATCAGTGTTCTAGAGTTTAGAGCAGTGCTTCTGGCATTGCAAGCATTCCACTCTGCCTTACCACAAGGAATGATAGCTATACAGTGGGACAACATGTCGGTAGTCTGGTACATCAACTAACGGGGGGGGGACCCAAATCCTATCCATAATGTCAAGAAGTCCTTTGAGTGTGGCAATGGGCTATAACTTCCAACTGCTTTCTGATAGCAATGCACATCCCTGGGAGTTCAAACATGATAGCTGACAAAGTGAGCAAATGCATCCTCATGCCTCATGAGTGGCATCTGAACTCCAGAGTAGTGAAGGAGATCTTCCTTCACTGGCTCCAGCCTTGCTGCAGCCTGTTCGCTTCACCCATAAACAACAAGTGGAGAAGCTACTTTGCCCTAATTTCCCCCTCAGGGGGAGTCCCACAGGGATGCTCTCCCCCACGATTGTTCCTGGGTCTCTTTTAGGCCTTTCTCCCCTTTCCCCTTCCTCTCTGATCCCTCTTTTTCTCAAGAAAGTAGCTTGGTTGAGAAGCAAAGTGATCCTCATTGCTCCATACTAGCCTTGACAGATATGGTTTCTCTTCCTGTGGCCTAATCTACTACACTGCCATTGAATTCTGGACCCAGATCTGTTGTCCCACCCCAGGGACTAGTGTATCCCAATCTTCAGACTCTCAAGCTGACTGCTTGGTTTTTGCAATTCCGGTAGTCACCAGGCATAATAGTATCCCTTCTCCCATGTGACACATTTTAATGGCATCCCACAAACCATCCACCAGGAGTCTCTGCCTTAGTAAATGGAAGAGATTTTCTCTTTCAGCCTCTGACAATGGTCTAGACCCCTTTCCAGTGCCTGCAGAAATTATTCTGTAGTTTCTAACTACCATCTTTAGTAAAGGAGCTTCTGCTTCTACTCAGAATTATCCTAGCAGCTGTTTCAAATTTCCATAATAGTATCACAGTTCGACCCTTAATTTCTCACAGACTTTGTAAGGTTTTTCTAAAGGGTACAGTTCCACTTAAAGCCCCCTTTCAAAGACCCTCTTCCACCATGAGATTTAACTCTTGTGTTACAGTCGCTTACTTCACCTCCATTTGAACCCGCAGTGACTTGTGATTTAAAATTCCTTTCTTGGAAGACATTGTTCCTTATAGCTGTCATTTCGTGAGGCAAGTCACCAAATTACAGGCTTTAAGCTCCAAAGCGCTGTACTTAGTTTTCCACAGAGACAGAGTGTCTGTCAGAGCGAATCCTACTTTTCTCCCTAAAGTGATATCAGAGACCAATATCAACCAGTCTATAGACCTGGCTATATTCTTTCCAAATTTTTCAAATAAAGGCAAGTACTGCCTGCACCTTCTAGATGTTCACAGGCAGTTACGTTTCTACTTGGCTAGAACTAAACAATTTAGATGGTCAGATCAATTATTAGTGTCCTTGCCAGTGCAACTTTGAGCAAACCAGTATCCAAGGTGACTCTATCCAAGTGGTTAAGAAATTGCATCTCTTTCATTTACAAGAAACTTAACATGAAGCTTCCTTTGTCAGCCAAGGCACATTCTACCAGATCTATGGTGGCATCAGCTGTGTTTCATTCCAAAGCCTCCATGTCAGAAATTTCTGCAGCCGCAACATGAGCTAACCCACATACCTTTGTTGCTCATTACAAATTGGATATGAGCTTCAGCTCTTTCAGTACATCAGTTAATTAATAATAATTACCAAACATTTAATATATCTAGCTTCTCTTTAACTGATGCACAAGTCTCGTTATTAAATAGAGGTCTGAACTTTATTCCAGCACAGAAAACAACATTAACTGATGTATTGAAAGAGCTGAAGCTATTTTCTCGTAATTTAACACTCAAAACTATGTTTAAAAGAAATGCAACTTATAATATATTTAAACAACCTAGTGCTTTTATACCCAAGATACATCCTACAGTTGAGACTTTTACTAATGTATGTGAACATGAAATTAGAGAGATGTATGCAAAGAATCTTCCACCCAGATTTTATAATTTGAGTAAATCAGAAACTGAAGCGTTATCACAGTTAAAAGACTCTTATAGCATTGAGATTAGGCCTGCTGATAAAGGGGCAGTGTAGTAGTAATGGATAAGGTTTTATATCATAAGAAAATGATGGAACTCTTGAATGATACAGAAACGTATGCTGAATTAAATGAGACAAGTACAGGGTATAATTGACAGGATATCTGTATATATTTTTGATTTATTGATTACCAAATATATATCAGAAGAATTGTTTGATTATTTTCAGATAGAATATCCAACTATACCTATCATATATGGTTTACCCAAAATCCATAAACATATTACACAGCCCCCTATGAGACCAATTGTATCCAGCAAAGGATGGGCAACAGAAACTATCTCTATTTTTATTGAGAAAAATCTACAAACAGTCCTAAACTCATGTGAGACTATATTAAGGGACACAAAGGCTTTTTTGCGATTGTTGTATAATAAGAACAGAAATATTAAAAGAAACTATGTTTGTAACTATGGATGTTACTTCACTGTTCACAGTGATACGAAATAAATGGGGTATTGAGAAAATACGTGACATTCTGACTTTGAAACAAGCCTTTCAGAGTACTAAGACTAATCTGATATGTGAATTACTTGATATTGTCCTAGAAAATAATGTCTTTATATTTAATGAGAAGTTTTATTTACAGAAAGTTGACATAGCGATGGGCACGGCTTGTGCCAACAGCTACACCAACTTAGTATTGGCAGCGTGGGAAACAGATTATGTATTGAGTACAAGTAATAAATATGTTGGGAACATTGTATGGTACATACGTTTTGTAGATGATGTCTTCTTGTTATGGGATGGTACTAGTGAAGAATTACAAGAGATGGTGGAGTATTTACACAGTACCACTGAATTTTTAAGATTCACCAGCCAACATTCTAGGGACTCTATTGAGTTCCTAGATGTTTTGGTTAAAAAGACAGCATTGGATGAACTTACAACAGGGATGTATAGGAAACCTATATGGAGAATAAGCATTTTGCATAAGACTAGTATGCACCCAACATTTGTGCATAGGAATGTAGTGAAGGGACAATATATGAGAATAAGCTGTCTACATAATACAGATGAAGGCTTTATGGGGACAATGAGTACATTAGAGAAAGACTTCTTAAATAGAGGCTACAGCAAGAAGGATATAGATGAAAGCTCCAGATATACTGTTGATAATAGGGATGGGAGATGTAAACCCTTCTTCTTGAATACTATGGAAGAAGTTAACAGTAGGCAAGACAATAATATTAAAGTTAGATTCCCTATAACTTATTCGAGCGATGTTAGAAGGTTCTGTAACATTTTTGAGAAGAATTGGAATGTTTTATTATCTGACCCTGATTTGAGAGAACTGTTAGAGGATAGACCCAGTTTTTCTTTTAGAAATAAGAGATCTTTAAAGAGGCAACTTTGCTATAAATCTATAAATAATGATAGAATGGTACAATCTGACAGGCAGGGGACTTTTCCTTGCAGGAATTGTACAGCATGTGAGTATTTATATAATAAATCTATATATAAACATCCCACATAAGGTTTACGATTGATATTGATTTTTATGCTGATTGCAGAACACGGAATTTGGTTTATTTTAGTTTTTGCACTTTATGTCATGCCTTTTATATAGGCAAGACTAATAGGTGTTTAAAAGAACATATCCTTGAACACCTTAGAGATATATAAAAAATAAAAAAGATACAAATGCCTTAGCAAAACATGTGGAAGAAGAAGATAAGAAACATATTTTTAACTTTATGGTTTTAGAAATAATAAATAGAAGTAAGAGGGGAGGTGACATAAAGAATAGGGTAGAGGAAGCAGAACAAAAATGGATCTTATCTTTACAAGCAGATAGGTTTTCTGGATTAAATAATGCTGTTTCGTTGAAACCTTTTTTAAAATCCAGACCATTAAAACATTAAGTATATGTTTGCATAAGATGAGCTTCGATATATGGATATGTTATTTTATATAGAACACACAGCAGACTAATATACAGATGTATGTAATTTTAATTAGCTTATGTCATAGCTTTATATGTTTTCTTATTGGTTGAATTATATTTTAAATATCAATGTTTTAACTGTTTTTATGAGTCTGAAGAAGCGATCAGCTGACTTAGATCGCGAAAACGCTTACTCTTGATTATAATAAAGAGCATTTGATGTGAAGCTGCAAGTGGACTGTTTCCTAGCTTGGATTATTTTATTCTTATTTTCAGCTGTGGTCTAACTGTTGGTTTCTTCTGTTCAAATATCCTGGTACCCTGATGGCTTAAGTGAATCTTGTCTCTGTTAAATAGCTTGATTTTACCAATTGTTTCCTCACAAAAACATGGCACTATTCAATCATTCACTTCTAGTCATATTAGTAATTTATCTAGAAATTCAACACAATCTCACAGCAGTGCATAAGGCAAGAAGAACATAATAAAAAACAAGAACTACACTAGTCTCATTATAAAATTGGTTACCTCTTGAAATATCAGGACTCGGCACACACAAAAAAGACCAAAAATACAGACGAGTAAATAACAAACATTGCTCTTCTCCTTTAAACTTCTTTTTTGCAGGGGGAAGCCCCTCCACACCCCCAAAATCACCATACATCAGAGATTAGGGAATATTCAGAAAAATGGCAGTGGCAGTCTCAGACTTGGTAAGACAACTGTGTCATGATACCCCCCAACCTCAGTACAATTAATGGCATTATTACCTGCAGCTATAATTACAGTGTCATACTTTTTGCTTTTAACAACAAGCTCAGATAAGGCAGTGTGCACATCTGCCATTCTACTTCCTACTAAGCATGAAACAGTAATTTGCTTCCTGTTAATTTTGAGAATAATATTCTTTATGCCCCTTAACACAGAACTGCATATTACCAAATCTGATCTTATTGCTGCACACACAAAAAGATTGTTGGAAGAGAGCACATTAGTTCATCCCCCAAAACAGGGAGTCATGGATGTTGGACCAATTCGCCAAGTGCACTTATGCTTCAGTATATTTGCCCTTCATGCTCTAAATTACTAGGCATACTTCATGAGATTTCAAACGAATTTGGTTTCTGAGGCATCTAAGTTGGTGGCTTCTCAGCCTTCATCACACCTTGAAGATACAACTGCCCATCATGCAATCAATTTTAAATGTCTTCTTGCTCCTTATCTCTAATATGGTGGATGGTATGGCTCAGGCATAAGCATCAACACTTGCAGTCATTCACTGCTCGTGAATATCTGCCTGACTGCTGCACTTTGGAGGCAATCAGTGGTACTTGACTCTCCACCAACAAATTTGGGAGGCCATCACATCAGACATCTAGGTGTTAATAATCATTTCCAGAGGCTGTTCTATTCCCCTTTCTCTCCTTTCCATATATGACAGAAGGCAGTAGTAGCAGCTTGGCTCAGACTGCAGGTTTTTTTGGGTTATTTCCTTAATGGAATGCTTGGCTTCTCACAGAAACATAAAAAAGATCATTGATCCAGGTGAGTGACTCTCAACTCCAGCTGTGTCTGTCCTTGGGAATCACAGTCAGCCTCAAGCATTCCAAGTTGGAACCTATACAGAGTCTAGAATTTATCAAATGCCATCTGGGCACCTCAAAATAAATTGGAAGATGACCTTCCACAAGAATACCATCCTTACAAATTCAAACCAGCCAAGTTTTTTTACACCCCAGAGCATCTGCTTGTCTCTTATTATGTCTTCTTGGCCTTATGGCTGCAGCTGTCTGCCATGTCCCACTAGCCAAATACATCTTCTTCCATCCAATGAACTTTGTGATTTGTCTCACCAACTTGTGTTGCCATCACATACATTGGTGGATAACCTGCATGTGTGTTTCTTCAGGTCATCCCATTGCTCTTCCCTTATCCAAAGCCAGGGTAAACACAGATGCCTCTAGGTAGAGAGGTATTGTAAAGGGAAAACAGTCCAAGATACCTGGTCCCAGTCAAAGGCCTGCTTCAACATTAATGTTTTGGACATGAGAGCAATCCTCCTTGCATTGTAGGTTTTTCTAGAGTGTCTCCCCAAAGGTATAATAGTTCAGTCTGACAACACTGCAGTGGTGTGGCATCTGAACTAACAGGAGAGAATCCAGTCCTACCCCAAGTGTCAAGTGGTTATGATGGTGTAACAGCAGACACTGTCATCACAGTGCTTTCTGACAGCAATGCATAGCCTGAGGAAATCCAACATTCTAGCAGACAGTCTAAGCAGGAACATATTGATGCTTCATGAGTGGTTCTTCAACAGTAGTGGCACACATTTTCCACCACTGGGGCCAGCCATGCTGTGATCTGTTTGCAACTCCTTTCAACAGCACCTTCTTTGTCCTGATCCCCCATGGGGTGATCTTCAACATGCTTGGTTTGCTGGGTCTCCTGTATGCTTATCCCCCAACACCCTTGATGAGCAAGTTTCTGCAGAAAGCAACCCATGACAGAGCAACAGTGATTTTCATTACCCTATTCTGGCCCAGACAAGTATAATTCCCCTTCCTATAGCCTCATCTTCTTTGCATGCCTTGGGTTCTGGATCCAGTACCAGATCTGATTTCATATCCTTGAAGGTAGCCTCACTGGAATCTGAAGTGCTTCAAGTTAACCGAATAGTTTCTACAGTTCCAGTGATAGCCAGGTATCCCAAGCTTATCAAAAAAGTATTACATATCCTGTTATAATGCCCAAATCCATCTACTCTAAGAGTTTATGTCAGCATATTGAAAAGGTTTAATATCTTGGCCACATTCAAGAGATTGGATGGAGTTTCTGCTCCCCTACAAGGTATTCTAGCTTTCTTGCAGAGCTCTTTCAGTTGGGACTTAGTCACTCTTCCATTATGGTTTAAATGGCAGCCGTTTCCAAATTTCATATTAGGTAAAATCATACTCTGATTGCATCTCTGATGCTATCCAAGGCCTTTTTGAAATGTATTTTCTTGCTTAGATCTCTATTAAGGGATCCAGTTCCTTCATGGGAGCTGTCCTTTCTTCTCCAATCCCCTGACAAATCCCCCCTTTCAGCCAGTAGCTGCAGTGGAGCTTAATTTTTTTATCCTGAAAGACTCTTTTAGTAATAGCTTTAAGTTCGGCTAGCCGTGTTTCTGAGTTACAGACTTTATTTTGAAACCCTCTCTAGCTTATCTTTCACAACGATAGGGTCTTATTGAGGATGGATCTCATCTGTCGTATCTAATGTGACCACGGAGTCTAATTTGAAACAATCTATTGAATTACCCGTTTTCATCCCAAAATTCAGTAACAAAGGAGAATACATGCTTTATCATATGGATGTCCACAATCAGATGAGATGCTAAATAGGTAGAACAAAATATTTCAGGGAATCAGAACAACTTTTTATATCTTTTTCCAGAGCAAAATTTTGAGAACCAGTTTCAAATGTTGCTTTTGCTAAATTGCTTACCAAGTGCATCTCCTTTGTTTGCTCATTAAAAGGAATCTCTTTACTCATTAAACCAGAAGAGCAATTGCTACCTTCATGGCCTTTTTGGTTGTACTTTGGATGATATATGCGCAGTGGCCAGTTGGACCTCTACTCATACCCTTGTTACTTATTATAAGATGGATATTCAGTCTAAGTCCAGAACAACCTTTGTCTCCACCTTATTGAGAAACATTGTTTCCTAGAACCACCAAGTTGTCTTATTGGGGACTCTTTCCCACAGGCTGAGGTGGACAGAAAAGACATCAGATATTAAAGTTATGTACTTACCATAATGATAGAGCCGTGTTGTCTTTTTCTGTCCATCTCAACCATACCCCCTTCCAAACTGTCACAGATAATTTTGGCTGGAGTTAGACCTTACAGATCTGCCTGAAGTCTAACTCTAGGACAATTGTTGGTCCATTTCTCTCAACTAAGGTTAGCAGTTTTTGTTTTTGCTGTGAGGGAAGTTTTTCTCAGGATCACATGAAGGATCACAGGAAGTTAGTAGGCTAATGGCCCTAAGGCCCTTACAAGCCTAGCCAAGTTCTACCCTTATTTCCATGATTAGTACATAATACCAGTGTCCAAGAGGGATACAGGTGGAACCCTGGAGTGAATTTACAGTTACCCATCCAATCATCCAGATTGCGTTTGAAGAGGGCCAATGAGGTGCACTGTTTGACATGAAGTGGGAGTCTGATCCAATGGTGTGGTAACCTCTGGGAGATAAATTTGTCTCTCCAGCAGGTTCTATTAATGTTACATATTAGGCTAAGGTCTTTACAGAAAGTAACCTGTGTACCATTTGACTTGCGGATATGTAGCATTTGCTATAAAGCAGGGTCAGAGTGTGCCTTATATGCAAGGCAGAAATTGCCTGTGCATAGTCTGTATGAAACAGAATAAATTGACAGTGATTTCAGATGATCCACATAGGACAGATGCTGAAGACCTTGAGTTTTCCTTATGAGGAACTTTTGTGGTTTCTTCAATTGCTTCATTTCTGGAGGCAATGCCCTTACTTATGAGATGAGCAATATAGAATGCCCTTCTTACCACTGTGGAGGCATGTTGATCAAAGATAAGATTGCTGTCAACCTGTGTGCCCAGGTCTCTCACCAATGATTGCGTACTTAGGGTGTTGCTATTGATGTGGTAGTTAACAGGAACATCACTCTTACCAAAAGGGAAGATAATACATTTTTTGCATTGAGTTTAAGGCCATGACTTTGGCACCAATTATTTGTTTGTGTAAGACCTTCTTGTAGGATGTTGATATCATTTGGAGATTCTATGACCACTCTTAGGTAAAAGTTTGTGATCTTAGGACAAACTCAATTTATGGAGTGTTAGGAAGGCAAGTCATTATGGGAGAGAAGGCACAGCATTAAAACTTAGAGATTTTGCCAGCATTAGATCCGATCGGATCCAATAACCCATGGTTTGAGATAGATGGAAAAGGACAACATGGATGTGTAATTATGGTAAGTACATAATTTCTGTTTTCTTTACATTTATGAATAATGACATCAGGGTATAGATATGTCTCATCCCTTCCATGTTCCTTAGCATCACCCACTAACTTCAATGCTATACAATTAATACATGTCAAATTCTGAACATCCCATTTCAGGGAATTTCTAACATACATATTAGAATGTATATATAAAATCAGGAAATTTCAACCTAATGTGTAACTGAGGCAGAAATCACCCATCTATTCCATAACAACTGATTCAGTAATGTATGTGTGTGTGTGTGTGTAAGTTGTAACTCCTGGACAATGTGTTTCAGATCTCAGTTCCACTACTGAATATTGCTTAACTCACATCTTCTCCTGATTGACTGCTATCCTTGACATCACCCAGATCTCATTTTATGCTAAAACATTCAAAACTACTATAAAGTGCCACCCTAATCCTGAAACAGACAGGGTGGTATTGCACAAGGTAATAAAATAATTAAGTGAAAAAAAAATTGTCTTTTTCACCAAGCAGGAATCACAGCCAATTCAGGAAGGACAACTGTTTATGTGTCCTCCTAGCTCCTAATTGGCTGCTAGACTTGTCAATCACCCAGAAATCATTTTAGGTTAAAATACACTCCAAAAACAAAAGAATGTGCTGCCTTTATCCCAGAAATGACAACAGGTAAATAAAAAAGTAATAAAATAAAGAATTAGGTGAAAAACGCCTTTCCTTGGCCTTGCCAAACAGGAAATACAACTAAATCAGGAATGACAGTGTTTATGAATCCTAGCTCTTGATTGGCTACCAGCCTTGGCAGACACCACAACTCATTTTAAGCTGAAAAAAACTTCAAAATCAAAGAGGAAATGTTGCCCACAATCCTAGAAAGAACACGAGGTGTAAGATACAAAGTAATAAAATAAAGAATTAAATTAGAAATTCCTAAGACAAGTACCATCACAACAGCAGCAGTCATTAGAGGTACTCCCATTCCACAAAGTCCAATGACATATCCTCTCAGTAAACAGCAAAGAGCTATGGACCAGTTAGGAAAACAAGTTTATGCATCCTCTACATTCTTAGGTTCATAAACTGTTTATCTCCTATGACAGACTCCCAGTGAGTCATGGCTTATGAGATGCACTATTTCTTATTTTATTTATTAACTAGGTAAACCCATTGCACAAAAGTTTCTTCATTCAGGAGTGACCCAAGTATACTGTGTAGTTAAATGGCTTGTCTAGAGCTGCACAATAGGCAAATTGAGATTGAACAAATCGAACCATGAAATATTGGAAGTGTCTCAGTAACAGCTTAATGTTATGTGATAGCTGCCATTGATTGGAGTAGTTGCTAGCTGAATCTTTGAAAAAAAAGATTGAAATCCCAGTCAGCTATTATTTTTTGAGTTATTAATCTATTTTTGGAAGTCATCAGTAACTCTGTTAAATCTGTGGGTGGTTTAAACTGTAGGACCTGGTATTGCTATACCCTTTCAGTGCCCCTGCTTGTTTGTTGTTGAAGTCAAAGCATACTTTGAGAAAGAAGACAAGGTACTCTTTCTCAAGGTATGTTCTAAGAAAGAAGACAAGACCCCCTCAGATGGTGGCAGAAAATTTCATCATTTTGGATTACCCTCTTCAAGGAGTTAGAGGAGTCTGCAAGAAAATATGGTTTCAGTGTGGGCAATAGCAAAAGAACTAGCAAGACTGAAGGGGTCCTGACTTCTTGTGAGCTTCAAGGAAAAAAACACCATCCAAGAGATAAAAGCCTCCAGCAACAATAGGAAAACAGTGGCAACAGAGTTTTGTAGACTTGCTTAATTGTCAGAGCAAGTATAAAGTCATTTTGATAGCTTTTTGCCTCACCATATATAGTTTCCCCCTGCTTATGGCCTTCATCCATTCAGTACCCCTCTGTCAAATCTTTTTAACAACCATCCAGGCCTTTATTCCCTTTTTCTTAAAGTGTGGTTTCTCCACTTCTAGTAATGGCTCATAACCATTCCTGTGCTTATTGAGTTGAGAATATAATGTCATCCCAGAAGCCTAATACTAGAAAAAATGCAAAAGTAAATGGATCCACTTTCCCCTCTGGGCAATGCTGGCAATATGTAGAGCTTCGGAGTCCTTAAGTGCCTTAATTCCTCTCTTCTAGAGCACCTAACATACATATTTCACTCTGGACTCGGTTAGTTTTCAAAGTTCATTTGACCGTTATCAGTAGCTTTCATCAACATGCAGACTCATCTTACTATCATTAAATTTTTGTAATGGCAAACAGATTTCATTGTTGCTATTACTTGTGCCAGTACAACTACAGGGACTACCGTTTGTGCCACCATACTTAGTCTTCCACAGCAGTAAAGTTTCTATGCAGGAGCATATATTTATGCCTAAGGTAGATATCAAATCAAATCACGTCTGAATTGAATAATACAGCTCCCCATTTTCTCTTCCAAGTTTTCCAGCTGGGGTGAATATCTCCATCATTATATAGATATTCATAATCAAGTAAGTACTATATTACCATAACTAAATCTATTCAAAAAGTCTCAGTTTTTTTATCACACCAAGTTTTTGAGGTCATTTAGTCAGTACCTCACTAGCTGCATTCAGTTTTGTTATTCTAAAAATAAAACACATCTCCCCTAGCACTTAAAGAAAATTCTGTTAGAGCAGTTGCTGCCTCACAATTATTCTTCAACAATGCAGGCTTAGATGATATTTTGCAACAGGTACTTGGTCTTCCTTGAATATATTCACAAAAACATTAGATATCAGACTGAGGTTTTCCATGAAGGCACAGTAATAAGTAATATATTCTTATGAGGAATACCAGCTAATAAGATTAGTTTTGGATTCTTGCCCTGCAGTTACTGAGATGAGTCCACCTAACTCCTAATGCAAAAGTAATGTATTTAACATTATGATGCATCTGAGTGAACAGGCACATTCTCCGTAACATATGTTTTGTATTTCCCCTGTCAATTCAAGTTCAGCTTAGAGATGACAACATGTCTATGCAAAAAGTTTTATGGGCTGAGCTGACCTAATATCTTCCAGAATTAGTCCTGCTGTTACCAAAGATTTACCTACTCATGTAGCTCTGTTATTATTGTGAATATGTAACATTTATTAGTTCTTCATATTTCTCTGACTAACATGCCTTATTCAATATATGTGGTATGTATAGTTCTTTGTCTATTTTGTATATCATTAAATAAAGTAACATCCTCGTCAGTCTTGGGGTTGCTGTGCACAATGACTTTCAAATTATGCTCTGCAAGGTTTAGTAATCTGTTTCCACCTGAAGCTCTTTACCACAGACACATTTGTGGAATGACTCCCATCTGTACTGGATTACTAATTGTTTAGTTTCTATCTGAGCATATCTTTTTTGTATATCTGTAAATGCTGTTCCATAGGAAGTCAGTTCCCTTGCAGGATCACAGCTGCTATACTGTTCTAAGTTTTATCTGCTTGCAACATAACTGGCTTTTCATGTCAGAGAACATTAAAGTTGGATCATTTGTAACTCATTCATTTCAAAACTGTTATCCTGTTTATAGCTCCACTCCTAAACTGCATCTTGTTCTAACAGCTTTCTTATAGGCATTATCGGGTCTATATTATGCTATTGAACATTTACATGTTCGAATGTCATATCGTCGACACCATATGATCGAACATGTAAATGTTCAAACGTTTCAACGGAGATCTCCATACAGTGCAGAAATGGAAGTTTTCCATTGTCTGCACTGTAGTGTGATCTCAGAGTTGGTATATTTAAAGAGCGGGGGGTGTGGGAAAGAGCGGGGATGTGGGAAGTGCAGGGGGCTTGCCCCTCTTGCTTAACCTTTCAGGTAGGTTTCTTTTTTTTTTTTTTTTATTTTGATTTTCGAACTTTTAAGAGTTCGAACATATGGTGTCGATCATATGGTGTTCAAACTTTTAAAAGTTCAGTAATCTAATATAGACCCAGCATTATCACAGACATATTAGATACAAATTTTTCAAGATACTAAATTAGTCCTGGAAACATCTGTAAAGCATGCTTGTCTTTTTGCTTAGCCATGTGCACAGCTGCATAAGGTTTTGTACCCCCGATATTAGTATATGAGTGTATAATCAACAAATCTGATTTTGTCCTTTTCATTCTTCATCACAAATGGGTCTAGGATTCAATTATCGGATCTAACTCAACCACATATACAAGACGTCTAACCCAAATCTTGAGTTCCTCCCTCTACCCGTTATGCCCTATTCCATCCTCATCTCTCCAGATTTCATTTGCTGACATTGCAACAAGAAGTAATTCTGAATCTTGAGAAGTGATAGTTAATTTTTCTTGTTATTTTCTTGTTAAACTGCAATAGCTTAAATATTAGAATTTCTGTTTCCTCCTCCCTCTTATTGTCTGTAAGTAATATCTGGCATTAGTGTTCGTTGTCTTGTATCCCTTCCATTATTTCTACCTCTTATGCCCTTTATCACTTCTTATAACTTTTTTGGCCTACTTTGATAGATCTAAACTAATACAAAAAAGGGAGCCTTAGAGTATCTAGAGTTAATTTATTGTTTGTTATATTCAGGGTTATTCAGAGGGTTTGGCTTGTACTCTGTTAAATTTTTTGAAGTTTCTCTGTTATTGTTACAGTTATAGTTATGCCTTAAAAACCCACCAGCTTTAAGAAATGCACTTCTTTTGGGCATAAGATTCCAATTTCTGATGCCCACAAGAAGTGCATGTAATGGCTGGGGCAAGATCATTTAAAATTCTCATGCGATGTCTGTGCCATGTTCAACCCTAAGTCTACCCCAGACTGGCACAACAAATTAAGCCTCAAGGGCTTGCTTCCAGCTTCTTCTTCCTCTTCTGTGGCTCAAACCTCCTCTAAAGCGCAAAGTCCACAGAATCAAAGAAACAAACCCTCCCTAAGTCTCCAAGAAATGTCCAAAAAGCTCAAGAAGACTTTGGATCTGATCCCTTCAGATCTGAAGAATGTCACATCTCGCTCGGACCCACAGGCCTCTTCAGATCTTACTGGCATAATTACCATATCCAGCTCTCTATTACCATCTACAGCCTACTTGGATCCCACACCTTCAGATCTGACAGTTATGAGCCAATCTCCAGAGTTTATTTTAAAACCAGTTTTACTGACTCTGCCATCCCAACTATTTCAAACCCTAAAGAAATTTTCTAGGCCTGCTTCCTCAGCTTCATCCAGATCATCTAGGAGCTTGACAGAGGCAGATATAGACAGGATGATATGGAGATTTCTTATGGCTCAGATCCAGATGGGCATCCTGCAAACTCCACCCCCTCTCAGATCTGTGATGACACCTGCCCAGCCAATACTGTCTCCTTTTCCAGTCCAACCTGTGGTCTTAGAGTTTTAGGATCCAAGATCCTTAAGAGAGTCAGCGTCAGATCCGAGGAAGATCCCTTCCTCAACTACAGTAGTTTCCCTGACCAGCCCTGCTCTGATACCATTGGATCAGAGCTGGTCTTGGATCATGGAGGTCAGTGCTGAGTCTAAGGGGTTGGGTTCGGCTCTGACATTGTCAGATCCATCCCTTATCCTTGGTGCCTCAGATCTTGACAGCTTGGGTCTGATTCTGTCTGGAGGACTTGGATCCAGGGTTGGCCCTGATGTCTTGTCCTCAGCTGCTTCTACTCCCAGGATTCATCTGTCTTTCAGGTTTTATAAGGGGCCTTCTCTTTACATAAAGACCCATCTTCTTATATCTCAGATCATACTCCTCATCCCTCATCAAGTCCAGGCTCTGAGCCCATCATTTTTGCTCCTAAGTCAGCCAACTCTGGGAAGCTTCTACACTCATTCCCCAGAGGGGCCCCCCTTCTTTCAATACCTCTCCCCAACACCCCACTGAAGACATTCCTCAAAAGAAAACTTTTAAGAGGAGACACATATGTAGACTGCCCTATGGAATCTCTCACAGAAGACAATTTTGATGAGGGATCACCACCTGATGATGCTTCCTTTGCAGACATCTTGGAAATCCTTAGGCAGACAGGTGGCTGGTCTTCCTAAACTCCTTCTTCTGAAGAATCAATGTTTCAGGGCTGGCCCATCTATGGCCTGGGTGACCACCCCCATGCAGATGAACTTATTGATCTAGTTTCCTGCCAGGCTTGGAAGGAACGTGACTCTGTCGAGCCCCATCCCCAAGCATCTGGATGAATTCTTAGTTTCTCTTAGGTCCCCACTAGAGCAAGGGAGTCCCTGTTGATGCCATAGTTGTGGCAGCAGCCACTAAGAAGGAGCTAGCCGAGCAAAGCTCCTCTGTTTATCCACTGAACAGGGAGTCCAGAGTGATGGACAGATTTGGAAAGTGCATTTATGCCTCGGCCACATTCACACTGAGGTAGCTAAATTAACTGGCACATTTTACTCATTTACAGAGAGATTTAATCAAAGAGCTTTCAAACTGTCATGCTGAGACCATGTCGGCGAAGGATCTCAAGAAAGTTTCTTCACAACTGGCTCCTCTTTCATCTGTTGCCAATTCATTGATGAGGCTGATCTCCCATACAGCCAGTTTAGGCATAGCCATTAGGAAACATGCCTGGATGAGGCCATGTGAATTTGCAGAACCCTTCAAGATATCTTTTGTTAATGCCCCCTTTGATGGCTTGATGGCTCCTCTTTGTTCAGGCCATCAGTGAAAGATGCGCTCTTAAACCTTACAAAAAAGCACCTAAACAGGCATGTCCAAGGGTCAGCTTCCGGTGGTTTCTCCTGTCCACCTGGTGAATCTGGGCATACTGGGGCAATGCGGCAACTGCCTCATGTACACAGACAATCCTCTCCTCCTACCACCCAACACTACAACCTGCGAGAGATGCACTTACATAGCCAAACTGGAAGCAAAGCTCTCTCCGGTCAAGACTGTGCTAGACAGTGAAGAGGAGAAGGCTAACACCTGCATTACACCTCTAGCAACTCATAGCCCTTCAAAACCAACGCCATCAACTCCCGCGCATAGCAACACTAAACCCACATATGCGGAGGCCCTTAACATTAACCTGCCCAAGCAACAAGGACCTCCGAAGCCGAAACGCAAACAAACACCAGTCACAACCAAAGTGACACATAGCTCACAACACCAGTGTGCCACCCAACAACAGCCCCTAAGGCAAGACAATGTACCCAACACTTTAGTCATAGGTGACTCTATAGTCAGGCACACTGATGTCCCACTCACCAGGCTGAACAAGGAGAAAATTACAGTCAGCTGCCTGTCGGGTGCCAGGATCTGCCACATAATGCACGCACTCAAGTCACTCCACAACAAGTACAAATACGACTGTCATTGTCCATGCTGGAGTAAATGACTTGAGACGTACCTCCCTGGACTACATGAAAAGAGACATGGAAGAGCTCTTGGATCATGTGACCCAGGCAGGTATGACCCTAGCCCTGAGTAGCATCCTGCCTTCGCCCGGAATGATACCACAATATAAGGACAAAATGATTGACTTCAACAATTGGCTAAGCTTCTGGTGTCGTTCAAAGGGGATCCAGTATTTGTCTGCCTGGGAAGACATGATCTAAAAACAACGATGCTTTGCCAGAGATGGTCTGCACCTGTCACCCCTGAGATTCAGGTTACTGGCTAAAGCTCTTGCCACCCCTATAGTGCCTTTTTTAGGCAAGGTTCAAATGATAAAACCACCACCGTAACAGATACAAGCATGCAAAATCTGAAGGTAATACTACTCAATGCTAGAAGTCTAAACCTCAAAATGCACTCTCTCAAGGCACTCCTAAAAATGGAGAACATCGATATCTGTGCAGTGACTGAGACCTGGTTCAAGGCTCCAGAGAGCACCCCTGCAATACCAGGCTACAATTCTTAACACACTTTTTGGCCACAAAACCAAGACTGAAACACTAAAGGTGGAGGAGTGTCCATATTCAGCAAGGATATTCACACCTCCAGGCTAGTTGCCCAACACAATGCATCTGAAATTCTCCAGGTGCAACTAACACTAGGTAAGACTGCAATCCAAATTGTAGCTTGCTACAGATCCCCCACCATACCCCAAGATTCTCACTACACTTTCCTAAACATACTGGAAAATATTAAGATACAACCAAACACCCTAATACTAGGTGATTTCAACTACCCTGCCATTAATTGGGAAAACTACTCGAGTACCAACTCCTTTTCCCAATGGTTCTTGGAATTCATAAATTCCAACGCCCTGGATCAACTAATCCATTGTCCCACCAGGGGCTCCAATATCCTAGACCTGGTCATTACCAACATGGGAGATAGATGCTCCACACCAGTGGTCACCCCCTCATTGGTCAGGTCTGACCATAAGCAAATCACCCTTGACATCCACATCCCACCCCCACCCCCCAGTAAGGAAACCTCCTTAAAAAACTTCTCCAAAGCCAACTTTGTACTACTGAAGTCAGAAGCGACAAACTTCACAACACCCATGCAGACAGGATCTGGAAGTTCAACTGCAGAATCCTACACTAAGGCACTGTATGAGCACATCCACTCGTGCATGAATCGCGCCATCCAAAATAGAACCAAGATGCTCTTCTCCAAAAAAAGGAAGCCAATCTGGTGGTCCCCTGCTATAAACAAACTATACAACAGAAGGAAGAAACTGTTGCAGAAAAGAGGAAAATCCCAGGAAGCAAAAAACTCCCTCACCAGCCTCAGTAAGAAGCTGAGATCCCTCATAAAATCCTCAAAAGCTAGTTACAAAAATAAAATTGCCAAAGATTCCAAAGACAACCACAAGGCATTCTATAGTTATGTCAAGAATCTAAATGGCAATGCTCAGATCTGCTCTGAACTACAACAGAATGGCATTAAATATACTGATCCCAAGGATATTGCCAATATCCTAGCAGATCGATTTAGTGCCAACTTCACTCCACTTTCACCCCCTAAAGGGCCTATCTCAATATCAAAAGATTGCCAAATTCCAATAATCACAGCCACACAGGTAGAAACAGCACTCTCCAAAGCTAAGAATACAGCATCCATGGGACCAGATGACATCCCAGGCTGTGTACTGCATGAACTACAAAATGAACTGGCACCCCACCTAAGTGATATGTTTAATCATAGCCTCACCTCAGGCTTCGTGCCCACTGAGTGGCGCACAGCTACAGTTATCCCGCTCCACAAGGGAGGATCCACCTTGGATCCCGGGAACTACCGTCCCATCAGTCTGACAAGCCTGATCTGCAAAGGCATGAAACGCATTATCATGGAACTTATAAACAAAGACATTGGCAACCTCCAGACACTGGACCCCACCCAGTTTGGGTTTGTGAAGGGCCAATCTTGTCTCCTGAATCTGATTGACTTCTTCAAATCGGTCTCCAGAGCTGTGGACAAAGGTAAGGAGGTCCACACAGCCTATCTGGACCTCGCCAAGGCCTTCGACACCATCCCCCACTCTGGAATCATAGATAAACTTACTAAGCTGGGCATAAATCCCTACGTCACTCGATGGGTTGCCAACTGGCTTACTGACAGAACCCAGACTATAAAAGTAGCCAACTCCAAATCCAGCTCCAGACAAGTGACAAGTGGAGTCCCTCAGGGTTCAGTCCTGGGACCACTCTTGTTTGGCATATACTTCTCTGAAGTACAGGCCAACATTAAGGGACTCTGGCTAACAAAGTTTGCAGATGACTGTGAACTGGGAGCCATTATTGAATCCCCAAATTATGTGGATATTCTACAAAAGGGCCTTACAGAAACAGATGCCTGGTGCCAGAGCCATGGGCTCAAGCTTAATGCCAAGAAATGTATAGTCATCCCCTTTGGAAAAAAACATGTACCCATGAACTACCACATAGGTGGCAGGACACTAAACATCGAAAGTGTGATGAGAGACTTAAGGACACAAGTGGACAGTGATCTCACTTTCGATAACCACATCGCCACAACAGTCAGGAAATCCTTCTACATGGCACACCTCATCACTAAGGTCTTTTCATCCAGTAAAAAGGAGGTCATTGTCCCACTGTACTCATCCCTCATTAGACCCATTATAGAGTATAATGCCCCATTTGGTATGTACCTCACAAGACATCTGCAACAGCTAGAAAGGCCACAGAAATACCTCACTAAAAGAATCACAGGCTTAAAGCGGATGCCATATGCTGACCGTCTAAAAAAACTCCAGCTATACTCTGTGGCATATTGTCTACTCAGAGGTGATCTCTGCTTAACATACAAGGCCATGTCAAACCCTGAGCTGTTGGACATGCTCCACTTAAAAAAATCCCAATCCCTCAGAGCCACACACTCCAGGGATCTAAACCTTATCATCACATTGAGCAAAACATGCTGGAGGGATATGTTCCTGACCCAGAGACTCTCCATACTCTGGAATAGACTGCCCATACATGTCAAGCAGAGCACCTCATTGGCCCTCTTCAAAAAGAACCTTGATGATTGGATGGGAGATAGGAAATTCACCCTGGGAATCATGTCAGTCACCCTGCTAGACAGGGGCCCAGAGAAGTAAATATTGTGGGAAAAAATTTCCAGGGAATTGTTATGGCTAGGCTTGCATAGGCCTTAGGGCCGATAGCCTAGTACCAAATTATGAACCTATGAACCTGCAGTGAATAGGAGGGAAAGGCCCTGTCTGCCATTGGTATGTTTTCAACCCCCTCAACATTCATTCTGTAGAAACCAGTGAGGTGGTAAGAAAATGTGGTTCCTGAAATCTCAGGGACCTTTTCAAGACTCGCGTGGGGATACTGCATCCAGAGGCCGAGGAGCGAAGTTTCAATGGCAGATGTCTTCCCAGAGGCAGAGGGGGTCTGCAAAACCAGGGCTTTAAAGACTCTTTTTCTGATGGCCCCATCAGCATTCCTGAAGCATTGCCTGACTGTCCATGTCTGGAGGCAGCCAGGGGTTGATTTTCCTTGCACCTGGACACTTGCACAAATATTACAAGAAATGGATGGGTGCTAAGTATCATATTCAGAGGTTACTACATACCTTTTTCCCTTTTGCTTCCTTTCCAAAGGAAGAAACTCCCAAATGTTCCATCCAGTCAGAGGGAATTCGCAGCTCAGGAAATTCAAAAGCAGCTACAAAAAAGAGTCATCCAGGAGGTCCCACCTGAACAGATAGGATTCAAAACTTGTTCTCACTTCTTTTTAGTGCCAAAGAAAACAGGGGACCTGACACCAATTCTGGATCTAAGCAATTTGAATCTTTATGTAAAGAAGTCAAAGTTCTGAATAGTTACAGTTCAGTCCATCCTACTTCTTCTCTACAAGAACAATTGGATGTGCTCTATAGATCTTCAGGATGAGTACTTTCCCATCAAAATACGCAGGGATTCCTGGAGACCCCTGCACTTTTGGCTGGTAGCCAGTCACTACCAATTAATATTGGATTTTTTTAAACTTATAAATATGTTGTCTTTGTTGATTTCATCTTATGTAAATGTTTCTTGTCAATATCACTATTGTAATTTTTAGCCTTTTTATTATTTTTTTTTTTGGGGGGGGGCATGTCTGTAATTGTAATTGGAGTTTTTCTCCTCAGGTCTCCACTGAAAATGGGCCTTTGGCTCAGTTGGACCAACCCGGTTAACAAATGACAATAAATAAATAAATAAATATAATTATGAGCACTGCCCTTTGGACTCACCACAGCCCCCAAGGTGTTCACCAAATGCATGAAAGTCATGGCTGCTCACTTGAGACTCAAATGATTCCTGGTGTTTCTCTACCTCAGTAATTGGCTCCTCACCACCCCAACCAGGCATCAACTTCTATAATATCCACAAAGAAAGTGCAGTGAAGGAAACATTCGACCAAGATGTAGTCCGAAAGCTTTGTGAGCTAATAAACTTTTCTTTATTGTATTCCTAAGTTGGTCAAGTGTTTCTTTCACTGCATTTTCTTTGTGGACATTATTGTTGTTTGTTATACAGTGAAGGTTAACCTTCAAGTTGGTCCCTTTTTCTTTGTTGTGTATCAATTTCTGTAAGCCAGGGATTACTTGCTTCAACACTCCAGCTCCCTAGGCATTACAATAAACTTTGCCAAATCAAAGCTTACTCCTGTACAGACTCTGGAATTTATAGGAACTCAATTGGATACTACAACTCAAGTGGCATCATTACCTTTTAATTTCATCACATCATTGAGAAATCAGGTGTGGGAATTAGTGTCTCATCCATCCCCTCCAGCAAAACTGGTGTTACAAGCTCTGGGGTCAATGTCAACTGCCATTCTTCTAGTCCCTCTAGCAAGATTCTTTATGTGAATCCTTCAATGGACACTGGCAGTTCAATGGTCTGTTTTATACCAGCCTCTATCATTGCCTATAAAACTCACTCCAGTTTGCAGATGTCATGCTCACTGGTGGGTCCAGTCAGATGACCTCATTTTGGGCAGACTGTTTTCTTGGGAAAGATGGTCCAAGCCACATGGTCCCTCTCAGAGACCAAGTTGCATATTAACATCTTAGAGATGAGAGCAGTCCTCCTGATGTTGCAAGCCTTTCAGGATGTTCTCACTCTAGGGTCTATTGCAGTCCATAAGGACAGCATGTCAGTAGTCTGGTACGTCAACAAACAAGGAGGAACCTGTTCCTACCAATTGTGCAGAAAGGCCTTGAGAGTCTGGGAATGGGCAATTTCTTCAGACCACTTTCTTGTTACAACACACACATACTGGGGAAAACCAACACACTGGCAGAAAGACTCATCAGGTCCATCCTGATTCCTCATGAGTGGTCCCTCAATCAAAAAGTAGTGAATATGATCTTCAGCCACTGGGGCGAGCCTTGCTGTGACCTATTTTCTTTTCCCCTTAATAACAAATGCAGCGAGTACTTCACTCTGATCCCCCCTCTGGGTTAGTCACCAAGGGATGCTCTGATTACTGACAATAATCATTCCATTCAATTACCAGTTTTCTTTCCCAACTTTACTAATAAAGGCGAATATATGCTGCACCTGCTTGATATTCACAGACAATTCCATTTTTATCTTGACAGAACAAAACTGCACAGGAAGTCTGATCAGCTTGTTGTGTCTTTTTCCCCTAATCGCTTGTGTCAAGCAGTTTCCAAATTTCTCTAACCAAATGGATAACCGATAGTATTTCACTGATTTATTCTCAAAAAGGTCTGGAGTTGCCTCATCCTCCTAGAGCTCACTCCACTAGATCTATGGCTACTTCATCTGCCTTTTCTTCAAGAAACTCCACTGATGACATCAGCACTGCAGCCACTTGATCAAAGACTCTTACCTTTGTTATGCATTACAAATTAGACATTGTCTCCAGAAACAGAGCTTCCTTTGGTTCAAAAGTGCTCCGGCATGTCCTTCCTTGAGGGTCTCCCAAGAATTATGTAGTTGGGGACTCTGACCCATTCGTGAGGAAGAATGAAAAGGACAGCATCAGATTTGGAAGTTATGTACATAGCATAACTTGGAATATGTGTTGTCCATTTTCATTCTTCCTCACCTTCCCTCCCAACCATCCCCCCACCCCTGTCACTCCTAGAAGGATTTTTGGATGTTATTGGAAACTTCATGTTCCTGGTTTGAGCCTCATCTTTTCTGGTATCTGTTCTGTCTGTATAACACAGTGGGCAGTAAGACAGCAAACTTGATCTGAGGAGTTGGGGATGAAATATGGCATTATGGGTAGAGGGAGATAAATCAGAAGTCTTGTATATGTGGCTAAGTCGGATCCAAGACCTATTTCTGAGGAAAATTAAAAGTGGACAATACAGATGCCAAGTTATGTTAAGTACATAATTTCTAAATTTCAGACTTGTCAATCTGATATTATGTTAGCTTATACTCATACCTCCCAATCGTACTGAATAACTTGTTTTTTACTGAGTTTTGGGGTCCAAATTAAGGGGTGCCATGATTCACGAGTGGCACCCCTTCATTTCTGACTTTTTTCTGTTTTTTTTTTCTTTTTTATTTATTTTTCGTGGTTTGCGCTGACATCATCACGTACATGATGACTTCAGTGCCATCGGGGCTACCAGCCTGTCGGAATTGAGCTCAAGGGCTCACAATCATGTATTTCCAGCTGGCTTCTTGAATTATTGAATGAATGCGTGCGCGGGAAGTCCAGATGTGAGCGAGAGCATTCGTTGCTGTAAATGGATTATGGAGCAATTCAGTAGCATACCATTTGTTTTCTTTTGGGATCTGCCTGCCTGTGCCTGCACAGAAAGAACAGAAAGGACTGAAGTAAGTGGTGTGTGTGTGGGTGTGTGTGTGTGTGTGTGTGTGTGGGGGGGGGGGGGGCGTGTGTGCATTTTGCAAGGAAATTCAGAAAACACTTCCTTTAGCAATACATCTTCATAAAATATAAAGATAAGCACAAGGCCATCTAAAATGTCTGGCTGATGATGCCCCTTAGCATGGATGGTATTAACTCATTGTTCCGTTATATATTTTGTTTGCTAGGCATTTTTATTGCTGAAATGCGCAGTATGAATGACAATAATTATTTTTGTTTCTCCATAAGTTTGGAGATTTGCATTAATGACAAATGGTAAATAAAATAATTAAGATACAAGTTAAAAAGCTTGAGTAACAAATTACTGCAGTTACTTGTTAGTTGTCTGCATTTTATCAAATGTACTACTTCTGATTTGCAGTGTCTTAGAACGGAAACATTTACCTGTTACAGGCTATGTGACTAATCAGTTTAAGTATATCGTTTTGGGTGCCTTGCATGAATTTCTATTCTTATTTGTGGTTCACTATCCTATTTTGTATGTCAGACATTTTCTGTGGCTGAGGTGAGCTGTTAGAACTGAGAGCTATAATCAGTGCACTGATGCATCCACACTCAAACTTGCATAGTTTAACAAAGCGGTTTGCTGGCAAAATAGTAGGAGGTTTGTGTCTTCTATCAACTGTTTTTCAGCCACTGATCTGGGTATAAAAAGGCCACCTCGAATAAGAAAAGCCTGAGTAAGCGTAGGTGACCTTTCTGAGGCACCATGCTTGGTAGAATAAAGAAAAAGAATACTATCTTACTGAGAAACTTATAGTACGAATGAATTAGGAACGTGACAGGTATCCAACTGTGAATAGATTACTGAAATCAGTTTTTAGTAAACGAGGAGATTACCCTTCTTTCCACTGTTGTGAGACCGTCGAGTTAGTATATATAAATTAGGAATGCAATGAGTGTCAGCCCATGGGGTTGCTCCCCCATCAAAATTAATAAACTTTTTGCTGAAATCCAGTTTCAGCAAACCTGAAATAATGTATTTGCTGTAAGAGGACTTGTGCTGATGTCACTCATGGGCTCATCGCAACTTTAACAAATGTTTGTAACAGAATGTACATGAACTGGAGTAAGCATATATCCCTGGACTGAAATAATTTCAGTTCTGTACCGATGTCACTACAGATCTGTACCTGTGTGTGTGTGTGTGTGTGTGTGTGTGTGTGTGTGTGTGTGTGTGTGTGTGTGTGTGTGTGTGTGTGTGTGTGTGTAACTGCAACAACTTTAATCCTGAGATTATAGCAAGGGTTAAATGCTACAAATTTAATACTGAGCGTGCCATTTTCGGGGCCCACTTTAGCTAATGTTCAGTAGTGCTTATGTCTATTGACCTGCCTATCACAATGGAGATTTCTTTAGATTTAAACAGAGAAGTAAGTAGAGTCCATTAATTCTTATGAATAAATTATGTGAATATTCTTGATAGTTTATCATTATAGTAGGATGTTAAGTTGTCTATCTTGCCTTCATTCTTGCTGGATGGGTTCGGAGCCGACCTCGGCTCCGACTCGGCCACTCTAAAAGCTCGAGAGTTGGTTCCACCGGCTCGAGGCTCCCCTTATATCCCACAATGCTAGGCGTGAGTTACCTCAGATCTCGTTTGCCGCTACAGCGATCGAGGTGTTGGTTTTCTACCGGCTTCTTGGTAAGTAAACTTTCAGTAAAGTTAGGATACTTAAACCCCTTTATTTTTAATTTTAACTACATTTTCCCTTAGTTTAGTGGAATTCTAACCCTTTTTTTCACAAAATCCCCATAAGAACTTAAAAGTTCTCCCTCGGGCCTTCAGGCCTTTCTTCCATTCCCTAGTGGTGTGTGTGTGTTGCTTCTCTTAATTAAAACATTTTGATAGTTGTTTTATTTTTGAGTTTTAAAAAATAAGATAAGGTGTAATCAGTGTGTTTGACTGAGTGTGTGTGGTTACACTTTCTTGTTCTAAGATGTCTAAAGACACAAAGGTCTCAGGCTTCAAGAAGTGTGATGCGTGCTGTCAGAAAATGTCTCTGACAGACGGTCACACTTCTTATGTCTACTGCCTGGGGCCTTTGCACCTGCAGGACTCCTGTGCTGTATGCCACGGCTTCAGTCCCAGGGTCCTGCAGGAAAGAAAGAACAAATTGATCCTAAGGGGTCTACTTAAGCCTGAGGATTCCCTCTCTGTCTCTGGGAAGCCCTCCAAGGCTTCTAGGTCCTCGACTCCAGCTACTGAGCCGAGACCTAAGGCTACTAAACCTACGTCTGCATCGGCTCCGGCTGGAGCCGATGAGTCTACAGCTTCTGTGGTTCCCTCGGCTCCGGCTGGAGCTGAGGTATTAGAAATTCCCTTGTCGGCTCCGACCAGACCTTCGGAGCCGACATCTAGGAAGAGATCTAGGTCACCATCCCTTGGCTCCATTCATTCGGCTCCAGCATCTCCTCTGCTGTCTGAACGGAGCCATAAATCTCACTCCTCTAGGTCATCGAGGCTGTCGGATCATGACCTTCAGAGGGTAGTGAGTCGACTTCTTAAGTCCGAGGCACTAGCCCAAATGCTTCAGAGCCCGACTCATCAGTCGATGCCTGCCCCTGTCCATCAATATGTTCCTCCTCCGACTCCGTTGAGCTCGGAGCCGGGTGTTCGAACAGAGACTGTGGTAGCGTCGGAGCCGATACAGATGTCTTCGGCTCCGTCGTCGGCTCCAATTTCTTCTTTCGAAGAATCTCGGCGCCGGACTTCCCTCGTCGGCTCGAGGGGTGAGTGGCATCGGACCCTTGTCCGACCCGCTCTTCCTCTCGGAGCTTCGGCTGGTGAGTTCGGCTCCGACATCGGCCTCGGAGCCATCACTGTCGGTGCCGAGGGAGGTTCTCAGCTTCTCGGAGCGGGGACCTCTGGCTCTGCCTGACAGGGGTGCGTTCGAGGTCATGCGGAGTGTGTTAGAACCTGGCTCTACTCCACAGTCGGCTCCGTCCGCCCCTCCCTCTACGGTGCCTCAGGTCAAGTCGACTCATTCCCTCATCCCAGACCGCAGAGAGCCAGCTCCTCAGGAACCCCCTGTGGGGATCTCATCCTCTTCCGAGGCCTCTCCTGATTTGGCAGAAGAGCCCCTTCGGAAGAGAAACTGTAAGAGGAAACACATTGACTCACCTGAGTCCGTCACCTCTGACACAGATTTAGAGGATTCCGAGGGTTCCCCCCGTTCCCCTTCTGAAGATGTCTCTTTTGCAGACATTCTAGAAATCCTCAAACAGAGGGGAAATTGGCCAGCCCTCAACCCTTCGGAGGATGAATCTGTGTACCTTGAGGCGTTTGGCTCTCGTCCTTCCACCTCCTGGGTGTCTCCCCCCTTTGACCCCCTCATGCAGGTGGTAGCTAAAAGGCATGGACGGCTCCTGATTCAGTGGACCCCACTCCCAGGAGACCCTCAAAATTCATAACGGCACCAGCAGACAAACAGTTCTTGACAAAAGGAGTTTCTGTGGATGCTATGGTGGTTGCTGCTGCCACTAAGAAGGAACTAGCTGATCCTTCAGTACCTGTCCATCCACCTAACAAGGAATCTAGGTCCATGGACAGGTACGGGAAGCGGATGTTCTCGTCAGTGACATTGCTATGCGTTCGCTGAACTACCTATGCCATTTTACTCGTCTTCAAAGGGACTTGATCAAAGAAGCGAGTGACATGTTGAAGGATCCTACAGCTGCGGGTTTTCAAGATAAGATGAACACTCAGCTGGCTACCCTGAACTCCATAGCCAACTCCTCCATGCGCCTCCTTTCTTATGCGGCTGATGGAGTGAGCAGGGCCACAGGGACAGGTGTGGCCTTACGTAGGCATGCCTGGATGCGGCTATGCAATTTTGCGGACCCCTTTAAAACGTCTTTCACTAATTCCCCATTCGATGGATCATCTCTCTTTGGTCCTCAAGTGAAAGAAACCTTGACTAGGTGCGAGACTGATGGCAAGACTCTTTCTGCCGTCGGAGTCCATTTTTCTACTCCTTCTAGGCCTTACCCCAAAGGCCAGAAAAGTGGGAAAATGTGGTTCCGTAAACAATCTCAAGGGACTTCGCCTGACGCACAGAGTCGGTTCCCCGCCAGAGGCAGAGGCGGGAATAACAATGGTAGACGTCGCCCTCGAGGCAGGGGGGGTCCGCAGAACCAGGGCAATCGAGAAGCCTTCACTGATAAGCCCTTTCAGCATCCCTGAGGTGTTGCCCAACTGCCCACCTTCGGAGGCAGTCGGGGGAAGATTGTCACTGTACCCAGAAGTCTGGCTATCCCTGACTCAAGACAAATGGGTACAGTCCATCATTTCCGAAGGCTATTCCATTCCCTTTCTTCGCATTCCAAACCAATCAAAAAAATCCCTTCCAGATGTTCCACCCGCTCAAAGGGATCTAGCGGTTTTGGAAATTTCAAAGCTGCTTGCGAAAAGAGCAATTCAGCCAGTTCCAGCAGACCAGCAAGGATCCGGAATCTACTCAAGGTTCTTTTTAGTTCCAAAGAAAACAGGGGACTGGAGACCAATTTTGGATCTCAGTATCTTGAACAGATCAGTCAAGAAAACAAGATTTCGGATGGTCACGCTGCAGTCCATCCTTCCCCTATTGGGAAAAGGAAACTGGATGTGCTCTATAGACCTTCAGGATGCGTACTATCACATAAAAATGAACAGACGCTCCAGAAGATTCCTCCTCTTCAGGCTGGGAACCAGTCATTTTCAATTCAGGGCCCTGCCCTTTGGTCTCACCACTGCCCCCCGGGTGTTTACCAAATGCATGGCAGTGGTAGCTTCTCACCTGAGACGACAAGGATTCCAGGTGTTTCCATATTTGGACGACTGGCTCCTCACAGCTCCCACCAAGCATCTCCTTCTGATGGCCAGGGATTACACTTTTCGCATTTGTCAAAAGTTAGGCATTTCAATAAATTGCGAAAAGTCTGTTTTGTCGCCTTGTCATACTATTACCTTCATAGGTGCAAATCTAGACACAGTAGACATGTCTGCGAGACTAACAGATCAGAGAATAACAGACATACACAAACTGGTCTCACTCCTTTTCAACAACAACAGAATCAAAGCCAGGTTAGTTCTGAAAGTGTTGGGAATTATGGCGGCGGCCATACCTCTGCTTCCATTAGTCAGATTCCACATGAGAATCCTTCAATGGATGCTCTTTACACAATGGTCATACCAGCAACTTCCAATGTCCCACACCATTATGATCACGCAGGCGCAGAAATCATCTCATGTGGTGGATGTCTTCCCCTCAGCTCTTATTGGGAAGACCCTTTGTTCCTCCCCCTCCGGTTGCTACTCTGACAACGGACGCCTCCCTGATCGGGTGGGGGGGGCATTATCAGGGCAGGACGGTTCAGGGCACATGGCAACCAGACGAATGCCACTTGCACATAAATGTTCTGGAGATGAGAGCAGTGCTTTTAGCGTTGCAAGCCCTTCAAGACTCTCTTCCCTTGGGAACGATTGCAATCCAGACAGACAATATGTCGGTAGTGTGGTACATCAACAAACAAGGCGGAACCAGGTCCTACCCCCTGTGTCGAGAAGCACTCAGATTGTGGCAATGGGCGATTTCTTCTCAGCGGTTTCTGATAGCAACGCACATCCCCGGAAGTCCAATCAAATCGCGGACAAGTTGAGCAGAGCTATCCTCATGCCTCACGAGTGGTCTCTGAAAGACTCTGTTGTGAGAGAAATTTTTCTCAAGTG